>NW_024753367.1:0-19717 GCF_018991925.1 Homarus americanus
ACAACTGGGTGAACTAACTCTGCTGTGTCTTGATTCTTGCACTTACCACAAGGCTTATTATCTAAGTCACAGGTGTCATGACATCAAACCCTGGATATTTCACTTATTTCAAGAATCCTTGAATTTCTACAGTTGAATCCCAGTGAACCTCTAACTCATTTACCACTGAAAACCGCCAGTTTTGCTGCTGTACCTGTAACTTGTGTAACATCTGTGGCTGGGAACTCAGGGTTCAGTGATGGTGGCGATAAATGTATGGTTATCCAGCCTCCATGCAGCGTCGAGAATCACCACCTTCGCAGCATTTAACATGCCATTAAAGCTTTGCAACGTGTTAAACTTCTTCAAATATTACCGTGATCCCATGATTCGTAGCCTATAACATACCAAGGGCGTTAGAGAGTGAGCACGGGCTGATCTCATGGTCTGGTGAACTTTCTTGATCTTGGTGCATTATCTTCCCATAAAAACACCGCTTTGTCGGCAAGTTTTATATGCATCTTGTTATTTGGAATGCAACTGTTTCAGACCGCTGATAAACGTTTGTTTATTTTCCTTTCCATTGATTTTCTAATTAAAAGGACGAATGATTACTTCAGCTCTTTCTGCAGCTTTAAACGAATCAAACCCCGAACGATATCCTTTTCTAAGTTTTTCCAGCTTCATTTTTGAGTCTAAACTCTGTATGTCAGAGCACTGTGTCGTCTCTTCTTGGCGTTCTCATGGCTTTTAATCCTTGCAGTGCACGCTAAAGGCTGCTGTTGTTTCATGTTGTTTGCAGCGCAGGAAATCGCTTTCTGATTGACGACAACGTCCACCAGCAACCATTTAAACTCGCTTAAGATCCCACTTTTCTGTGTGAACCGTTATGCCAAGATAATTGCTACGTAATAATATATAAGTTCGTTAATTAATTTCATAATAAAGATATCACGACCATGATTTGAAGCTTGCTCCTTGAAGCCAATACTAGAATTAAACAAAAATAGAAGTTATTAATATATGATGTCGGTGTTGAATCAGTGGGCAAAATGAACCTCAAAACTGGTGGTGTAAAAAAGGCAAAGAAATTTTAATGATTGTGGTGCAACAATAGTCGATGTACTAGGGCTTAATAATATGTATATGTAAATAACATGTATGTGTGTATATATATATAAATATATATGTAATCCTATATATATATGTATATATATGTATACATCACGTCATTTTTCTTTTTCGTTTGCTGTATTTTTTCATTAGTTTTAAATTTTTTATATTATTCTATTATAAATTACGTTACGTTACATTACATTACGTAACGTTACGTTACATTATGTTATGTTTGGTAACAGTACATAGATTAATAGTTAAATCTAATCCCATACAGCTTGCATTTTGTTAACTTGACTGTATGGGATCAACGAAGATTAGTCCAGCTATTTCACCTTAAGATTAACCACCCTAATTATAATCTAACCTAACCTAACCTAATCTAAACTAACCCAACCCAACTTAATCTCCCCAAAAAAGTGTTAGAGGTTAATCTTAGGGTAAAATAAACTGCAGGGACTAATCTTCAGGTGAGCCATACGTGTTCGTATCTGTGGTGTAATGGTCAAGCAAGCTCGCCTCGCAAGCGAGCGGACCTGGGTTCGATCCCCCGGCATGGTTAAACTATGGGCAAGGTTCTTTAACCATTTGCCTCTGTCTACCCCAGTTTCTGTACTAATTTTCCTCGGCACTCCCTGATTCCTCTCTCTTACCAACACGTTCTTCGTTTTCTTCTATTTTCTTCTTCTTTTCTACTTATTTTCTTCTTTGTCTGTTCTTATTACAATTTATTCCTCCTCCTACACCACCACCTTCTTTCCCATTTCCTTCTTCACCTCCTCCTCCTCCTTCTCCACTTCCGCCACCCTGGATCAGACACCACCACACTTGACACAACATCAGCACCACCACCACACCTAACAATACCACCACCACCACAATTAACACATCACCATACCTAACATACTACACACAATACTACCAACACCACACACAACACCACTACCACACCATCACCACACCTAACACATCACACACCACACCACCACCACACCTAACACACCACACCACCACCACACCTAACAACACCACCACCACAACTAAGACAAACCTGCAGACCAACGCCTCAGCCATACCTGTGGTTTAACCGACACTTGAAGTCTGCTCGAGTTGACAACAGAAATATGGCAACAACAACATAACACTGACAGGAAGACTTTCTTAACCGAGCGACTAGACAAACAAGGTACCTACGTGGTAAACAAGATCCGAATATATACACTGAACATTAAAACAAACAAGGTAAACAGTATTAGTCAAAGCAAGAGAAACAAGTAAGAAATAAACAACATATGCAAACAATTTCGACAAAATATTATAACATAGCACAAGAAACAAGTTAAACAAAGTACAAAATAAATTACTAGATAAAAATAGTAATAATAAAACAAGGTGTAAGGCAAACAAGACACACGTTAACAGGAAAATAAAACCACATATACAAGACAGGATGTAAACAAAAAGTGCATCAAACAGAGCAGGAGATCAAATGTGAACTATGCAGGATATTAAGCAATAACTGAAAATGGTATGCAAGAAAAAGACATTACGGTTAAACCGGCAAAAAGCAGGCAAAACAAACAACGCGGCTGAAACATACCTAGAATAAATGACACAGTTAAACAATGCTAGAACCTTAAAACCAGTGAAAGCCGTGGGCGGCCGTGAAGTGGTGGTGGTTCAGGTGTTATTAAATGCGACATTGATCACGACAGGCCAGCACGATGATACCACTACAATACCATCCCCTCCCACGGTGGCCTCCACCGTCACCCTGCAATCACCATGCCTGATGCTGCTGCGCCGCAGAATCACCTCCCCACAGTCACCATCACCACCTGCTGACTGCCAACAGATCAACTCCCCACGGTCTACCACCACCTGCTGCGGCTGCGCCTGAGATCAACTCCCCACGGTCCACCATCACCACCTGCTGCTGCTGCTGCAACTAACTACCCCACAGTCACCATCTGCTGCCACTGCACCAAAGATCACTACCCACAGTCCCTACCTACTGCTGCCAAACGCAAGATCAACTCCCACAGTCACCATCACCACCTGCTGCTGCTGCCTGCAGCTTCAACTACCCACAGTCACCATCACCACCTGCTGCCCACTGCAAAAATCACCTCACCCACAGTTACCACCTACTGCTGCTGCAAATACAAGATCACCTCCCCACAGTCCTACCACCTGCTGCTGCTGCCTGCAGCTTCAACTCCCACAGTCCACCATCACACCTGCTGCCACTGCCAAAGAATCACCTCACCCACAGTCCCTACCACCTACTGCTGCTGCCAAATACAAGATCAACTCCCCACAGTCCACCATCACCACCCGCTGCTGCCTACGCTTCAACTCCCCACACCCACCACCGCCACCTGCTGCTGCTCCTTGCTTCACCTGGGATGCTCCCCCACAGCCCACCACCCCCTGCTGTGTTGCTGCACCTAAAGATCACCTCCACGACCTCCACCATCACCACCAGCTGCCACTGCACCTGAGGATCACTCCCACAGTCCCCCCATCACCTGCTGCCTGAGATCACCTCCCCCACACTCCACCACCAGCAACCACTGCCTACAGAATCACCTCCCCACAGTCACACAACCTGCTGCACTCCAGAGATCACCTCCCCGTCAGTCCCATCACCACCTGCTGCCACTACCTACAGAATCAGCTCCCCCACAGTCACCATCACCACCTGCGCCACTGCCTGCAGGATCACTCCCCACAGTCACTACCACTTACTGCTGCTGCACCCACGACATCAATTCCCCCAGTCCACCACCACTCTGCAGCTGCATACAGGATCACCTCCCGATCACCATCACCACCTGCCTGCACCTGCAGGATCAACTCCCCCACAGTCCACTACCACCTGCTGCTGCACCTGCGACATCAATTCCCCACAGTCACCACCACTCTGCAGCTGCACCATGCAGGATACTCCCCACAGTCTACACCACCTGCTGCTGTTGTTGCTGTTGCTGCTGAACCTGGGGCATCAACTCCCCCATGGTCACCACCACTCTGGGCTGCACCTACAGGATCGCTTCACCCCACAGTCACCACCACCTGCTGCTGCACCTACAAGATCACCTCCCCACAGTCACCACCACCACCTACTGTTGTTGCTGCTGGTGAGATGCAGCCTGCTGCACCTACAGGATCAACTCCACCACAGTCCACCATCACCACCTGCCGCCACTGCACCTGCAGATCACCTCCCCACAGTCCATACTGCTCGCTGCTTACAGGATCAACTCCCCACGGTATACCACCACCAACTGCAGCTGCTGCTGCATGCAGAGATCAACCCCCGTTCACCACCTGCTGCTGTTGCTGCTTCACCTACAGAATCAACTGCCCACAATCACTACCACCACCTGCTGCATGTTGTTGTTGTTGTTTGCTGCTGGTGAGTGCAGCACTGCACCTACAGGATCGCTCACCACAGTCACCACCACCACCTACTGTTGCTGCTGCTGCTGCAGATCACTCCCCCCAGTACACTACCACCACCTGCGCTGCTCTTGTTGTTGTTGCTGCTGCTGCACCTGAATCACTTCCCCACAGTCACCATCACACCTGCTGCCATTGTAAATACAGGATCAGCTCACCCACAGTCCACTACCACCACCTACCTGCTGCTGCACATGCAAAATCTTTAGATCACCTCCCGATCCCATCACCACCTGGTGCTGCGGCAGTACCTTCAGATCACCTCCCCACAGTCCACCATCACCACCTGCTGGCAATGCCAACAGATCCATCTCCCCACGCCCACTACCACCTGCTGCTGCTGTCCTGCTGCCTACAGGATCAACTCCCCCACGGTCAACCACCACCACCTGTTGCTGATGCTGCAGCTTCTAGGATCACTCTCCCCAGTCCACCACCACCTTCACCGCTGCGCAGGTCAACTCTCCCCACAGTCCACTATCACCACCTGCTGCCATTGCAAATACAGGATCAGCTCCCCTACGGGCCACCACCACCACCTGCTTCTGCACCTACGGATCAGCTCCCCACAGGCCGCCGCCACCCCCCCCCCCCCCCCCCCACACCCCGCCGCCGCCCCCAGCCGCGCGCGCCGCTCCCCCCCCCCCCCCAAACAACCCACAGGCCACCACCTGCTGCTGCTGCTGCTACTGTTGCTGCTGCTGCTGCCTCAGATCAACTCCCCCACAGACACTACCACCTGCTGCCCCAACACCCCACAGACCACACCACCACCTGCTGCTGCCTGCAGATCAACTCCCCAGACACCACCACCACCTGCTGCTCCTGCTGCTGCTGCTCCTAGAGATCAACTCCCACAGTCCTTCACCACCTGCGCCTGACAATCCCCCACACCACCACCTTCTGCTCCTGCACCTACAGGATCACCTCCCCATATCCACCACCACCACCTGCTGTTGCTGCTGCCTACAGGATCACTTCCCCCACAGTCACCACCACCGCTGCTACTGCTGCCCTACAGGAGCACCTCCCAAGCCACCACCACCTGCTGTTGCTGCTGCACTGCCAGGATCACCTCTCATCAGTCACCATCACACCACCTGCTGCTGCTGCTGCAGAGCACCTCCCTGATCCCACCACCACCTGCTGCTGCTGCTGCACAGAATCACCTCCCCCACCATTCACCACCACCTGCTGCTGCCTGCAGGCCCATCCCACCACAGTCTACCACCACCACCTGCTGTTGCTGCTCTACAGAATCGCTCCCCACAGTCCACCACCACCTGCTGCACCTACAGAGATCCAACTCCCCCACAGTTCACCACCACCACCTTCTGCTGCACTACAGAATCACCTCCCCCATAGTCACCACACCACCTGCTGTTGCTGATGCTGCAGAATCACCTCCCATAGTCCACCATCACCACCTGCTGCTGCTGCTGCATGAATCACCTCCCCCAGTCCCATCGCCATCATTTGCTGCTGCACCTACAGGATCACCTCCCCACAGTCCACCATCATATGTTGCTGCTGCTGTCGTTGCTGCTGCACATAAGAATCGCTCCCCACAGTCACCACCACTCTGCAGCTGCTGCAGTCACTTACAGTCCACCACCACCTGCTGCTGCACCTGCAAGATCACCTCCCAGGCCCACCACCACCTGCTGCTGCCACTGCACCTACAGATCACCTCCCCAGCAGTCACCACTACCTGCTGCTGCTGCACCTGCAGATCAACTCCCCACAGTCACCACCACCATCTTGCTGTTGCTGCTGCATACAGGATCATCTCCCCCACAGTCCACCACCACCACCTGCTGTTGCTGCTACACCTGAGATCACCTCCCCCAATCACCTTCACCTGCTGCTGCTGCTACAGAGATCCGTCCCCCCACCACCTGCAGCTGCTGCTGCTATACAGAATGAACTGCCCCACAGTCCTACCACCTGCTGCTGCTGCTTGTGTTGTTGTTGTTGTTGTTGCTGCACCTACAGAATCGCTCCATCACAGTCCACCACCACCTGCTGCTGCACCTGCAAGTCAACTCCCCACAGTACACTACCACCTGCACAGAATCGCTCCCCACATCTACACACCACCTGCTGCTGCCTTGTTGTTGTTGGTGCTGCTGGTGCACTACAGAATCGCTCCCCACAGTCACTACCACCACCTGCTGCACTGCAGAATCCAGCTCCCCACAGTACTACCACCACCTGCTGCTGCCCCTTGTTGTTGTTGGTGCTGCTGCTGCCTAGATCACTCCAGTCCCTACCACCTGCTGCTGCTGCCTGCAGGATCAACTCCACAGTCCACCGTCACCACCTGCTGCTGCTGCCTGCAGGATCAACTCCCCCACAGTCAGCCACACCACCTGTTGCTAATGCTGCACCTACAGGATCACCTCCCCCACAGACCACCACCACCACCTGCTGCTGCACAGAATCACTCCCCACAGTCGACCACAACCACCTGTTGCTAATGCTGCACCTGAATCACCCCCCACAGACCACCACCACCACCTGCTGCACAGAATCACTCTCCCACAGGCCGCCGCCTGCTACCTGCTGCTGCTGCTGCTGCTGCTGTGGGATTGTTGTTGTTGTTGTTGTTGCTGCTGCTGCTACCTCAGGATCACTCCCCAAAGTCTACTACCACCACCTGCTGCTGCTGCTGCCTGCAGGATCACTCGCCACAGTCCACTACCATCACCTGCTGCTGCTGCATCTGCAGAATCACTCCCCACAGTTCACCACCACCACCTGTTGCTTATGCCAGCCACAGGATCAACTCCCCCACAGACCACCACCACCACCTGCTGCTGCACCCACAGGATCAACTCTCCCACAGGCCGCCGCCACCACTACCTGCTGCTGCTGCTGCTGCTGCTGTGAAGTTGTTGTTGTTGTTGTTGTTGTTGCTGCTGCTGCTGCACCTACAGGATCAACTCCCCCAAAGTCTACTACCACCACCTGCTGCTGCTGCTGCACCTACAGGATCAACTCCACAGTCCACTACCATCACCTGCTGCTGCTGCATCTACAGGATCAACTCCACACAGTTCACCACCACCACCTGCTGCTGCCACCTACAGGATCACCTCCCCAACAGTCCACCATCACCACCTGCCGCCATTGCACCCACAGGATCAACTCCCCCACAGTCCACTACCACTATCACCTGCTGCTGCTGCTGCTGCTGCTGCTGTTGTTGCTGTTGCTGCTGCACCCCAAGGCATCAACTTTCCCAGTCCACCACCACTCTGCACCTGCACCTGCAGGATCAACTACCCCACACTCCACCACTCTGCTGCACCACCCTGAGGATTACTCCCCACAGTACACCACCACCACCTGCTGCTGCACCTACAGGATCAACTCCCCACAGGCCGCCGCCACCACCACCTGCTGCTGCTGTTGTTGTTGTTGCTGCTGCTGCACCTGCAGGATCAACTCCCCAGTCCACTACCACCACCTGCTGCTGCGGCTGCACCCACAGGATCAACTCCCCACAGTTCACTACCATCACCTGCTGCTGCATCTACAGGATCAACTCCCCACAGTCTACACATCACCTGCTGCTGCTGCACCTACAGATCAACTCCCACAGTTCACTACCATCACCTGCTGCTGCTGCACCTACAGGATCAACTCCCCACAGTCTACTACCACCACCTGCTGCTGCTTATGTTGATGTTGTTGTTGTTGTTGTTGTTGTTGCTGCTGTGCTGCACCCACAGGATCAACTCCACCACCTGCTGCTGCTGCTGCACCTACAGGATCAATCCCACCACCTGCTGCTGCTGCTGCACCTGCAGGATCAACTCCACCACCTGCTGCTGCTGCTGCACCTCCAGGATCAACTCCCCACAGTCCACCACCACCACCTTCTGCTGCTGCACTTACAGGATCACCTCCCATAGTCCACCATCACCACCTGCTGCTGCTGCTGCACCCACAGGATCACCTCCCACAGTCCACAACCACCATCACCTGTTGCTCCTGCTGTTGTTGCTGCACGTAAAGAATCAACTCCCCACAGTCCACCACCACTCTGCAGCTACACCTACAGGACTGCTCACCACAGTCCCACCACCACCTACTGCTGCACCTACAGGACACCTCCCCACAGTCCACCACCACCACCTGCTGCTGCCACTGCACCCACAGGATCTCCCCAACAGTCCACCACCACCTGCTGCTGCTGCACCTACAGGATCAACTCCCCACAGTCCACCACCACCATCCTGCTGTTGCTGCTGCACTCACAGGATCACCTCATCCACAGTCCATTACCACCACCTGCAGCCTGCGGCTGTACCTACAAGATCACTCCCCACAGTCCACCATCACCACCTGCTGCCATTGCAAATACAGGATCATCTCACCCACAGTCCACTACCACCACCTACTGCTGCACATACAAGATCACCTCCCCACAGTCCATCACGACCTGGTGCTGCGGCTGTACCTTCAAGATCACCTCCCCCAGTCCACCATCACCACCTGCTGCCATTGCAAATACAGGATCAACTCCCCCACAGCCCACTCACCAGCACCTGCTACTGCACCTACAGGATCAATCCCACCACAGCCACCAGCACCTGTTGCTGATGCTGCAGCTACAGGATCAACTCCCCCACAGGCCACCACCACCACCTGCTTCTGCACCTACATGATCAACTCCCCACAGTCCACCACCATCACCTGCTGCACCCAGGAGGATTAACCCCAGCCCACCTACCACCACTTACTGCTGCACCCACAGGATCACCTCCCCATAGTCCACCACCACCACCTGCTGCTGTTGCACCTACAGAATCAACTCCCCACAGTCCACCACCCCTGCCTCCTGCACCTACAGAATCAACTCTCCCCAAAGTCCACCACCAACACCTGCTGCTGCTGCACCACAGGATCAACTCCGCCACAGCCCACCACCCTGCCACTGCTCCTAGGACTAACTCCACAGGCCACCACCACCACGTGCTGTTGCCGCTGCTCCTACAGGATCAACTCCCCCACCGGCCACCACCACCACGTGCTGTTGCTGCTGCACCTACAGGATCAACTCCCCCACAGTCCACTTCCACCACCTGCTGCTGTTCCTGCTGCTGCTTTTGATGGTTCACCTACAGGATCACCTAACCCATAGTCCACCACCACTACCTGCTGCTGCTGCACCTATCCCATATAGTTCACCACCACCACCCGCTGCTGCACTCCACAGGATCATTTCCCACAGGCCACCTGCCACCACCACCTGCTGCTGCTGCACCTGGTGATCACCTCCCCATATAACAACCACTCACCACCTGCTGCTGCACCTACAGGATCACCTCCCCCACAGTACACTACCACCACCTGCTGCTGCCCTTGTTGTTGTTGGTGCTGCTGGTGCACCTACAGGATCAACTCCCCCACAGTCCACTACCACTATCACCTGCTGCTGCTGCTGCTGCTTCTGCTGCTATTGTTGCTGTTGCTGCTGCACCTAAGGCATCAACTTTCCCACAGTCCACCACCACTCTGCACCTGCACCTACAGGATCAACTACCCCACAGTCCACCACCCCCTGCTGCTGCACCTACAGGATTACCTCCCCCACAGTCCACCACAACCACCTGCTGCTGCACCTGCAGGATCAACTCCACCACAGGCCGCCGCCACCACCACCTGCTGCTGCTGTTGTTGCTGCTGCTGCTGCAGCTACAGGATCAACTTCCCCAAAGTCCACTACCACCACCTGCTGCTGCGGCTGCACCTACAGGATCAACTCGCCCACAGTTCACCACCACCACCTGCTGCTGCTGCACCTACAGGATCAACTCCCCCAAAGACCACTACCACCACCTGCTACTGCGGCTGCACCAAGAGGATCAACTCCCCCACAGTCCACTACCATCACCTGCTGCTGCTGCATCTACAGGATCAACTCCCCCACAGTCTACTACCACCACCTGCTGCTGCTGCTGCTTATGTTGTTGTTGCTGCTGCTGCTGCTGCTGCACCTACAGGATCAACTCCACCACAGTCCACCACCACCTGCTGCTGCTGCTGCACCTACAGGATCAACTCCCCCACAGTCCACCACCACCACCTTCTGCTGCTGCACTTACAGGATCACCTTCCCCATAGTCCACCACCACCACCTGCTGTTGCTGCTGCACCTACAGGATCAACTCCCCGACAGTCCACCATCACCACCTGTTGCTGCTGCTGCACCTACAGGATCACCTCCCCCACAGTCCACTACCACCATCACCTGTTGCTCCTGCTGTTGTTGCTGCTGCACCTAAGGAATCAACTCCCCCACAGTCCACCACCACTCTGCAGCTGAACCTACAGGATCAACTACCCCACAGTCCACCACCACCTGCTGCTGCACCTACAGGATCACCCTCCCCACAGTCCACCACCACCACCTGCTGCTGCCACTGCACCTACAGGATCACCTCCCCAGCAGTCCACCACCACCCAAGTGCTGCTGCACCCACAGGATCAACTCCCCACAGTCCACCACCACCTACAGGATCACCTTCCCCAAAGACCACTACCACCACCTGCAGCTGCGGCTGTACCTACAAGATCACCTCCCCCACAGTCCACCATCACCACCTGCTGCCATTGCAAATACAGGATCAACTCCCCCAAAGCCCACTACCAGCTCCTGCTACTGCTGCTCCTGCTGCACCTACAGGATCAACTCCACCACAGTCAACCTGTTGCTGATGCTGCAGCTACAGGATCAACTCCCCCCACAGGCCACCACCACCACCTGCTTCTGCACCTACAGGATCAACTCCCCCACAGGCCGCCGCCACCACCACCTGCTGCTGCTGCTGTTTTTGCTGCTGCACCTACAGGATCAACTCCCCCAAAGTCCACTACCACCACCTGCTCCTGCTGCTGCACCTACAGGATCAACTCCCCCACAGTCCACTACCATCACCTGCTGCTGCTGCATCTACAGGATCAACTACCGCACAGTCCACCACCACCTGCCTGTGCTCCTACAGGATCCCCTTCCCCACAGTCCAACACCACCACCTGCTGCTGCTGCCACTGCACCTACAGGATCACCTACCTCACAGGCCACCACCTGCTGTTGCTGCTGCTGCACCTACAGGATCAATTCCCCTACAGGCCGCCACCACCACCACCTGCTGCTGCTGCTGCACCTACAGGATCAACTCCCCCACAGACCACCACCACCACCTGCTGCACCTGAAGGATTAACTCCCCACAGCCCCACACCACCTGCTGCCTGCCTGCAGGATCACCTCCCCATAGTCCACCACCACCACCTGCTGCTGTTGCACCTACAGAATCAACTCCCCCACAGTCCCACCACCTCCTGCTCCTGCACCTACAGAATCAACTCTCCCACAGTCCACCACCAGCACCTGCTGCTGCACCTACAGGATCAACTCCCACAGCCACCACCACCTGCTGCTGCTCCTCAGGATCAACTCCCCACAGGCCACCACCACCACGTGCTGTTGCTGCTGCACCTACAGGATCAACTCTCCCACAGTCACTACCTGCTACTGCTGCTCCTGCTGCCTACAGGATCAACTCCACCACAGGCCACCACCACCATGCTGTTGCTGCTGCACCTGCAGGATCAACTCCCCACAGTCCACCTACCACCACCTGCTGCTGTTCCTGCTGCTGCTTGATGCTTCACCTACAGGATCACCTCCCCATAGTCCACCACCACTACCTGCTGCTGCTGCTACACTGCTCCCATATAGTTCACCACCACCACCTGCTGCTGCACCTGGGATCATTTCCCCCACAGGCCACCACCACCTGCTGCTGCTGCCTCCACAGGATCACCTCCCATATAAATAACCACCACCACCTGCTGCTGCACCTGCAGGATCACCTCCCACAATCCACCACCACCACCTGCTGCTGCACCTGCAGATCAACTCCCACAGGCCGCCGCCGCCTCACCACCACCACCACCTGCTGCTGCACCTGCAGGATCATTTCCCCACAGGCCACCACCACCACCTGCTGCTGCTGCACCTGCAGGATCACCTCCATATAAATAACCACCACCACCTGCTGCTGCACACAGGATCACCTCCCCACAGTACACTACCACCACCTGCTGCTGCCCTTGTTGTGCTGCTTGCACCTACAGGATCACCTCCATATAAATAACCACCACCTGCTGCTGCACGTACAGGATCAACTCCCCACAGGCCGCCGCCCCCACCACCTGCTGCTGCTGCAGCACGTCACTTCACCTACAGAATCGCACTCCCCCCGCGGTCACCACCACTACCTGCTGCTGCTGGCGCCGCGCGCCGCCTCCCCTTATGATTTCACCACGCTGCTCCTGCTGCTGCACGCTACAGGATCAGCTCTCTCACGGCCACCACCACCACCTGCTGCTGCTGTGTTATTGTTGTTGTTGTTGTTTGCTGCTGCTGCCTACTTTACCGATCAGCTCCCCGTTCCACCGCCTGCTGCTGCTGCTGCTGCCTGCAGATCGCTCCCCGATCTGCGCCTGCCTTGCTGCTGCTGCCTGAGATCGCTCCCCAAGTTCACCACTGCACCTGCTGCCGCGCAACCGCCGCGGCTGCTGTTGTTGCTGCTTTCCTGCTCACTGCTGCTGCGCCTGCGCAGGATCAGCTCTCTCGCAGACCACCACCGCCTGCTCACTGCTGCTGCTGTTATTGTTATTTGTTGTTATTTAAATTTACAGCTGCTGCTGCCTGCAGATCAATACGATCACTGCACTGCTGCTGCTGCTGCCTGCAGAGATCGCTCCCCTGATCCACCGCCACCTGCCTTGCTGCTGCAGAATCAGCTCCCCGTGCACTACCTGCCTTCCTGCCTTTGTTCTGCCCTCTGGCGATCGCTTCCCAGTCACCGCAGCACCCTGCCAGCCGCAGATCAACTCTGGTCACGCAACGCCTTGCCTGCAGATATCTCCCCACGATCACCACCACCCTGCTGCCGCGCAACGCCTGCAAATCGCTCACCGCCGGTCCTGCCTGCTGCTGCGCCAGATCGACCATGGGCCGCCGCCACACTTTCTGCCGCTGCTCTGCCGCTGCTGCTGTTGACTGTTGCTGCTGTGCTGCGCCATCTGAGATCAACTCTCTTGATCCACTGCCGCCCTGCTGCTGCTGTCTGCAGGGGTCTGTCCCCGGTCCCACCACCACTACCTGCTGCTGGGGCTGCTGTTGTTGCTACTGCTGCTGCTGCCCTCTGGTCCGTCACCACGAACCACCACCTGCTGCTGCTGGTTTACTTAGAATCGCTCTGTGGTCTTACTACCTGCCTGCTGATGCAGCTGCAGATCGCTCTGGTGCCTGTTGCTGCACTGCAGTGTCATCTGGTCCACCACCCACCTGCTGCTGCTGCTGCTGCAATTCAACTCCCCAACAGTCACTGCCAGCTGCTGCTGCTGCATCACCAGATCCAGCACCCCTGATCCACCGCCACCACGTGCCGCTGTTGTTGCTGCTGCTGGCTGCTGCTGCGGCTTCTGGAGATCCGTCCCCAGACCCGCCACCTGCTTCCGCCTGCTGCGCCTGCAGGGGTCGCTCCCCACGGTCCCACCACCACCGCACTGCTGCTTAACGCGCAGGACTGCGCCATTGTTGCTGCTTTCTGCTGCTGCTGCACCAGATTCACTCCCCAGACCACCACCACTACCTGGGTGCTGCTACTATTATTGTTGTTGGTGCTGCTGCTGCCTGCCTGGGTCTGCTTCCCACGATCCACCTGCACGTGCTGCTGCTGCCTGCAGATCCCAGCTCCCCAGGGTTCACTGCCACCTGCTGCTGCTGCTGCTGTTGTTGTTGTTGTTGTTGTGCTGCTGCTGCAAGATGAACTCCCCACAGTCACTACCACCTGCTGCTTGCTGTTGCTGCGGCTGCTGCTGCCGGGTCAGCTCACCGCGTTCACCACCTGCCTGCTGCTGCTGTTTGCTGCGGCGCTGCTGCCTGCTCTGGGGATCAGCCACGGTCCACCACCTGCCACCTGCTGCCTGGGATTCAAGCCACGTTCTGCCACCTGCTGTTGCGCCCACCGGGATGCCTCCCCGCCAGTCCTGGCCACCACCTATTATTTGCTGTTTTCAGCTTCTCCCGATCCCCATCACCTGTTGCTGCTGCTGCTTACCTAAAAGAATCACTCTGGTCATCCCACCACACTGCCTGAGAATCACTCCCCAGTCACCACCACCACCTTCTGCTGTTGCCTTGAATCCCTCCCCCATGGTCACACCTGCTGTTTGGTACCTACAGAATCGCTCCCCCTGATCACCGCTCTCTTGCCTGCTGGCCTTTGCTGCTGCACCAAAAGGTATTCTGATCACCACCACTCTGCGCTGCCATACAGGATAAACTACCCACAGTCCCACCACCACCTGCGCATCATAGGATAACTCACAGTCCATACCACCACACTGCTGCTGCGCCTTTCCTGCCGGTCACCTCCCCACAGTCACCTGCCTGCTGCTGCTGGCGCGCCTGAATCAGCTCCCCACGGTCCACCACCATCCTGCTGTTGCTGCTGCCTGCAGATCATCTCCCGGTCACTGCTGCTGCCTGCAAATCGCTCCGCGATCACCCACCATCTGCTGCCTGCAGAATCGCTCCACGTCTGCTCACCACCACCACCGCGCTGCTGATCGCCCCACGGTCACCACCACCTGCTGCTGCTGCACCAGAATCGCTCCACCACGGTCACCACCGCTCTGCGCTGCGCAGAATCGCTCGTCACCACACCTGCTGCCTACGAGATCAGCTCCGCGGTCCACCACCGCACTGCTGCTGCGCCGCAGAGATCGCTCCCCACGGTCCACCACCACCACTGCTGCTGCGCACCTGCAGATCAACTCCCGCACGGTCCTACCATCTGCCACTTCTGAATCAGCTCCCCGTTCTGCTCCACCCCACTGCCAGTGCACCCGCAGGATCGCTCCCCACATTCCCCTACACCGCTCACCTGTTGCTGCTGCTGTTTGTTGCGCAAAATCTAACTCTGATCCCACCACTCTGCTGCCGTCACTTTCCCGGTTCACACCCCACCTGCTGCTGCTCTGCGGTGTTTCTCCCCTGATCTGCCTCTGCGATCACTCCCCTGATCTATCCCCACCGCGCAGATCGCGCTCCCCTGATCCCACCACCACCACCACTCTGCGCTGCACTGCAGATCGCTCCCCACGGTCACCGCACCGCACGATCACTCTGGCGTTGGGACGTGACAGGTTACAGACGAACCGGGAACCAGACCGAAAGGCGTTTTGTCGCCGTGTAACACCGTTGACCATGACATCGGTGACGGTTGCTGGTCTTACATCAACCAGCATCGTCATTAAAAATACTCAACCTCGCGGGGAAAAACGTCGATGGTCGACCGATTGTCGTTGAGATGGGCCTCACGGCTTATTGCGATGACTGCGGTGATGGCTTGGCGGATGGTTTCATCAGCAAATCCAGGTCACTTCTTCCATATCGTTGTCTCCGGGTAGTCATCAGCGATTCTGTATTTTTGGTGATTTTACCTCTCTTGCCAGCGAATATTTCTTCCTTCATTGGTCGCTTTTATTCTGTTCCTTCCTGTAGTATACTGGTCGCCCGTTACCCTGTCGCCAGGACGCGATTGCCAACCACGCGACGCCGCCTGACTATAACAGCGACCATGGCTATAGCAACCACGAACCATGATTGCGGCCGCGACCGCCAGATTATCGCCAGCCACGAATATGAACATAACCAACGTCATGATTATAACCACCACGACCAGCAGTTGCTGTAACCGACTGGTTTACGACTACACGAAGTTATAACAAGCGCGACCGCGAATATAACCACGACTATGATTATAACAATCACGACCATGATTATAACAACCGACGCGTTATGGCGACAGCAACGAACCATGATTGCCCATTGGCCGACCATGGTGCATAACACGAACAGTTGTAACAATCCCGACCATGATTATAACAACCATTACCATGATTCTTCACGACTATAAGTTACGCCAGCGACGCCGGTGCAACAACCGACTGCCGGTTGCAACAACCACGACTATGATTGCCAACAACCGACTATGGTTATATGGCGACCATGTGAATATAGCCGACCATGATTATAACAATCACGATCATGATTATAAACAACCGTGCCGCCTGTAGCCCACGACCAGCGAGTTATAACAATCCGGGCCGCCGGTTATATCAGCCACGACCGCCGTATGCTGGCGAATATAACAGGCGACCATGAATATTGCAACCATGGAATTATAGCATCCGACCGCCAGTCAAAACCGCGACCGCCAGTTACCAACAACACGACCGCGGTTATAACAATCCCGACCGCGGATTGCGCAACAATCCGACCATGATTATATCGCCCGACCGCCGAAATATGCTGACCACGAATATGGTATAACAAGCCGCGACCGCCAGATAACACAACCACGACCGCCAGTTGCCAGCATCCCGACTGCCAGTCAAAACCCGCATTGCCAGTTATAACAGCCGGCGCAGATTGTAACAACCAAGACCGCGGGTTATAACAACCACGACCATCTGAAACCCGGTGATGTCGCTGTACGCTAGCCAAGCAGGAGTTCGAACTTTCACGCCTCTGTAAACTGCCGCCGACTCGCCACTGGGCACAGGGCCCACAATCACTTGTCTAAGATACTATGGTAGCCGTGTGTATATGTTCTGGGTAGCGAAACAGCACAATATTTTTCATCAAACTTGGTGGAAAAATCAAATTCGTCGAAGGATGAACAAACCTGGTATGTCTGTTTCTTTGGAAGGCATTAATTAACAATTTTATTTACGATGAAGGAATGCAGAGTCTACGGACTTGGCGCGCCCAGGTAACCATGCCGCAGTCTGAACTTGCGCTCTCATTCGCTGTACGCTATCAGTTCAAGCGTTCAAAGCTTTGAAGGGCGAGATCACTGTCCTCCTCTGTTTTCATGCGTACAGTATATGGACTGGATCAGCAACATATACACACATATCATATATATACATATACTAACAAACAGCACCTCACTTAACACACCAAGATTTGTTTCTGTGATATCACCTGGTAATATCTGGACGCTCATTTATCGCTGGCTTTTGATGACTATCATAATAGACAAAACATGTAGCTTGTCGATGCTTTACTTTATCATATCTTATATTTACCTCTTTATAATGCTTGGTACTCTTTACCACAGAACATTGTGTGTCCTTAACTGAGAACTCTGAGCACATGTGTGCAAGTAGTCGTAGTTTCAAAAGTCGAACAAGTTCAGACAATCGTGAGTGTAAACATGTGGTCGCAAATGGAACAAAAGATTAAAAAATACGATCAGTGTCACGTATGCATGAGACTGGTCGTTGAATTGACTGATCTTGCCCTCTCTCAGTTGAAGGAAACGACCCGGAACGTCTGGCGGGTCTCTAAGCAGCTCTCCTGGCGCAAAAAGCCTCAATATTCCGCGGTTGTGGAAAAATGTCTCTTGACACTACTGTCATTGATGTCTACGCGAGGATCTTGTAGGTAGGAATGATATAGGTTCAACGTTATTCATTCGAACTTGTATTTGTATTGGTTTTGTGCTGATTATCGTGCACGAAACAGGTGACTCGGGTTGGTTCGTTCTGTTCTCTTGTTGTAAAAATAAATTCCCCTGAAACCTCACCCGGCAACCAGTTCGCCATGGTGTGCCAGGTGTCAACAAGCTCCCGCAGCAGTGATTATTAATCGAGAACTGGCTCTTCACCGACAAGGCAGTTACCAAACATCAGTTCTCTTGATTAAAACTTGCAGTGGGATACAAAGGTTTGGGTCTGAGTCAGCCACCAACTCAGACGTTTTTGTTGAAGGAGTTATCACCTTTGGCAGTGGAGGTCCATCTAAATATTACCTTCATTGCTTCTGAGGTACATGCTCACTATCCATGCCTTCGGCAGAGATAGTGAACATCTATGAGCTAAATCTTAATTAGCTGAAGTGTTGACCAAGTCCTAGTTTGCTGATCTTGACTGACTTTCTACCTCATTTACACACGCAAAGGTCTCAACTGTTTCTCTTACTACATCATATTTATCGTTTGTCCTCTGATCTGTTTGTTTTTGTTTCTTTATTTTCAACAATAACACGTGCTTAATATAATATGCAAGTACAGTAGCCACTAGGAAACCAACATGGTATACATGCATTGAAGTTAATTGTATACGGTAATTTAATTTGCTGTTATTCTGAATTCTAGTCTAGTTTAGTTTAAAGTATATTCTTGAACGGGAAGACATAAACAGATTATTGATGCTGAAGTCTGGCCCCAGTAACCATAAGAGCCACGAGTCTTGTATCCTGGTGTCACTTTGACGTGTGTGTAAAACATTTATATATTATATACACAGTAATATCATAAATATATTTGTTTCCAATATACGAACTAAAAATAGTTTTTCAGTATTATTGCAAGTGAACGTTTGGGTCACATGGTATTTAAAACTGTATATATACCTGCAACATTGCGCCAGGGAAAGTTATTATCACTATCACCGTTTCTGTAATGTAATGATAACAGTCATGGTTACTGCTGCTCATAGTTGGGTTATAACCGAGGCACAGGAGGAGGTATAACGGGTCACAAGAAGGGTATAATACAGGAGGGGGTATAACGGGTCACATGAGGGGGTATAACCGGACACAGGAAGAGGTATAACGGGTCACATGAAGGGGTATAACCCGATACAGGAGGGGGTATAACGGGTCACATGAAGGGGTATAACCCGATACAGGAGGGGGTATAACGGGTCACATGAGGGGGTATAACCGGGCACAGGAAGAGGTATAACGGGTCACAAGAAGGGTATAACCGGACACTGAAGATGGATTAACCGAAGTCACAGGAGGGAACTAATATCACCAAGGCGGAGGTTCTGTGGCACCAAGTAAGACCTCCGCTCCAGCTGCAGGCTCGTGTCTACGCTAACCTGTCTAGAAACTGCACCAGTATTGGGTGAGTTACTCCTGGGGCACAACACCGGGCGGAACTGGGTTAATGTATTCTTAAAAAATGCCTCACATTGACAGCAACTCTTAATTATGATATAACTTGCCAATTTAGTCCGAATTATTCTTAGTTTTTTATTTCGATTGTATCT
>NW_024753368.1:0-7157 GCF_018991925.1 Homarus americanus
GGTCACGTCGCCGGGTCAGTAATGCTTCCGAATTTTTTTTTTTTTTTTTAAATTGGCCTCCAGCCTCCCCCAATAGCCACACCATCGCCACCATTTAATTACCTAAATATTAAATATCCTAATACATAAGTAGCTATCCTATCTGTGTTAAATTAGTTGAGCTTCCGAAATTATTACCGCCCGGGTGTGTCTTGACCAGGTGTGGTTTCCTTAACACGGTGGTAACACCCTAGGGTTACTCAAGTACTTAGTGGCCTGGGTCAGGTCCCTTGGGTCCTGACCCAGGGTGTGTCAACTTGGTAAGTGGGGGTACCACGAGGCATGTACAGTACTCACTGTTGTATGTGTTGTAATTCTCTGGGCTGTAGGCTGTGGTCTGAAAATCAATCATTACAGTGGAGTAAAAGCAGTGTGTGCACTGTGGAGTAAAAGCACTGTGTGCACTGTGGAGTCAAGGCAGTGTGTGTACTGTGGAGTCGGGCAGTGTGTTACTGTGGAGTCAGGCAGTGTGTATACTGTGGAGTAAAAGCAGTGTGTTTACTGTGGAGTAAAAGCAGTGTGTAAACTATGGAGTCTGGCAGTGTGTGTACTGTGGAGTAAAAGCAGTCTGTGTACTGTGGAGCAAAAGCAGTGTGTGTACTGTGGAGTCAAGGCAGTGTATGTACTGTGGAGTCAGGCAGTGTATGTACTATGGAGTCAGGCAGTGTGTGTACTGTGGAATAAAAGCAGTGTGCATACTGTGGAGTGAAAGCAGTGTGTGTACTGTGGAGTCAAGGCAGTGTATGTACTGTGGAGTCAGGGCAGTGTGTGTACTGTGGAGTCAAGGCAGTGTATGTACAGTGGAGTCAGGGCAGTGTGTGTACTGTGGAGTCAAGGCAGTGTATGTACTGTGGAGTCAAGGCAGTGTGTGTACTGTAGAGTCAGGGGAGTGTGTGTATTGTGGAGTCAAGGCAGTGTTTGTACTGTGGAGTCAGGGCAGTGTGTGTACTGTGGAGTCAACGCAGTGTGTGTACTGTAGGGTCAGGCAGTGTGTGTACTGTGGAGTCAGGCAATGTGTGTTCTGGGGAGTCAGGCAGTGTGTTTATTGTGTAGTCAAGGCAGTGTATGTATTGTGGATTCAGGCAGTGTGTGTAATGTGGAGTCGTGCAGTGTGTGTAGTGAGGAGTCGTGTTGTGTGTGTACTGTAGAGTCGTGCAGTGTGTGTACTGTGGAGTCGTGCAGTGTTTGTACTGTGGAGTCCTGCAGAGTGTGTACTGTGGAGTCGGGCAGTTTTCGTACTGTGGAGTGGTGCAGTGTGTGTACTGTGGAGTGGTGCAGTGTGTGTACTGTGGAGTCAGGCAGTGTGTGTACTGTGGAGTCGGGCCGTGTGTGTACTGTGGAGTCGGGCAGTGTGTGTACAATGGAGTTGTCCAGTGTGTGTTCTGTGGAGTCGTGCATTGTGTGTTCTAAGGAGTCAGGGCAGTGAGTGCACTGTGGAGTCAAGGCAGTGTGTGTTCTGTGGAGTATAGGCAGTGTGTGTACTGTGGAGTCAGGCAGTGTGTGTACTATGAACTCAGGCAGTGTGTGTACTATGGAGTCAGGCAGTGTGCGTACTGTGGAGTAAAAGCAGTGTGTGTACTATGGAGTAGAAGCAGTGTGTGTACTGTGGAGTAAAAGCAGTGTGTGTACTGTGGAGTCAAGGCAGTGTGTGTACTGTGGAGTCAAGGCAGTGTGTGTACTGTGGAGTCAAGGCAGTGTGTGTACTGTGGAATCAGGGCAGTGTGTGTAGTGTGGAGTCAGGGCAGTGTGTATACTGTGGAGTCAAGGCAGTGTATGTACTGTGGAATCAAGGCAGTGTATGTACTGTGGAGTCAAGGCAGTATGTGTACTGTGGAGTCAAGGCAGTGTATGTACTGTGGAGTCAGGGTAGTGTGTGTACTGTGGAGTCAGGGCAGTGTGTGTACCGTAGAGTCAAGGCAGTATATGTAATGTGGAGTTAAGGCAGTGTATGTACTGTGGAGTCAAGGCAGTGTGTGTACTGTGGAGTCAAGGCAGTGTAAGTTCTGTTGAGTGAGGGCAGTGTGTGTACTGTGGAGTCAGGGCAGTGTGTGTACTGTGGAGTCAAGGCAGTGTGTGTACTGTGGCGTCAAGGCAGTGTGTGTACTGTGGGAAAGGCAGTGTGTGCACTGTGGAGTCAGACAATGTGTGTACTGGGGAGTAAGGCAGTGTGTGTATTGTGGAGTCAAGGCAGTGTATGTATTTTGGAGTCAGGCAGTATGTGTATTGTGGAGTCCGGCAGTGTGTGTACTGGAGAGTCAGGCAGTGTGTGTATTCTGGAGTCAGGCAATGTGTGTACTGGGGAGTCAGGCAGTGTGTGTAGTGTGGAGTCAAGGCAGAGTATGTATTGTGGTGGGATCAGGCAGTGTGTGCACTGTGGAGTCAGGCAATGTGTGTACTGGTGAGTCAGGCAGTGTGTGTATTGTGGAGTCAAGGCAGTGTGTGTACTGTGGGGTCAGGCAGTGTGTGTACTGTGGAGTCAGGCAATGTGTGTACTGGGGAGTCAGACAGTGTGTGTAGTGTGAAGTCAAGGCAGAGTATGTATTGTGGAGTCAAGGCAGTGTGTGTACTGTGGAGTCAAGGCAGTGTATGTACTGTGGAGTCAGGGCAGTGTGTGTACTGTGGAGTCAGGTCAGTGTGTGTACTGTGGAGTCAAGGCAGTGTGGCTGCTGTGGAGTCAAGGCGGTGTGTGTGTGCTGTGGGATCAGGCAATGTGTGCGCTGTGGAGTCGAACTGATGTGTGCTGGAGAATCAGGCAGTGTGTGTGTGTGGAGTCCGGCGGTGTGTGTGCACAGAGTCAGGCAGTGTGTGTGTTGGCGTGAGGCAGTGTGTGTGCTGTGGGGTCAGGCAGTGTGTGTACTGTGGAGTCAGGCAATGTGTGTACTGGGGAGTCAGGCAGTGTGTGTAGTGTGGAGTCAAGGCAGAGTATGTATTGTGGAGTCAGGCAGTGTTTGTACTGTAGAGTAAAAGAAGTGTGTGTACTGTAGAGTCAAGGCAGTGTGTGTACTGTGGAGTCAAGGCAGTGTGTGTACTGTGGATTCAAGGCAGTTTGTGTACTGTGGAGTCTGGGCAGTGTGTGTGCTGTGGAGTCAAGGCAGTGTATGTACTATGGAGTCAAGGCAGTGTGTGTACTGTGGAGTCAAGGCAGTATGTGTACTGTGGAGTCAAGGCAGTGTGTGTACTGTGGAGCCAAGGCAGTATGTGTACTGTATAGTAGGGGCAGTGTGTGTGCTGTGGAATCAAGGCAGTGTGTGTACTGTGAAGTCAGGGCATAATGTGCACTGTGGATTCAAGGCAGTGTATGTACTGTGGAGTCAAGGCAGTGTATGTATTGTGGAGTCAGGGCAATGTGTGTAATGTGGAGTCAATATAGTGTATGTACTGTGAAGTCAGGGCAGTGTGTGTAATGTGTAGTCAAGGCAGTGTGTGTACTGTAGGGTCAGGGCAGTGTGTGCACTGTGTGGAGTCAAGGCCAGTGTGTGCTGTAGGGTCAGGGCAGTGTGTGCACTGTGCAGTCAAGGCAGTGTATGTACTGTGGAGTCAAGGCAGTGTATGTATTGTGCAGTCAGGGCAGTGTGTGTACTGTGGAGTCAATATAGTGTATGTACTGTGAAGTC
This sequence comes from Homarus americanus, assembly GCF_018991925.1. Lineage (NCBI taxonomy): Eukaryota > Metazoa > Arthropoda > Malacostraca > Decapoda > Nephropidae > Homarus > Homarus americanus. The sequence continues at coordinate 3,654 of NW_024753368.1, forward strand.
AGGGCAGTGTGTGTAATGTGGAGTCAAGGTAGTGTGTGCACTGTGGAATCCCAGGCAATGTGTGTGCTGAAGTCCCAGGCGTGTGTGTATTGTGGAATCAAGGCAGTGTATGTATTTTGAAGTCAGGCAGTATGTGTATTGTGGAGTCTGGCAGTTTGTGTACTGGGGAGTTGGGCAGTGTGTGTATTCTGGAGTCAAGGGAGTGTGTGCACTTTGGGGTCAGGCAGTGTGTGTACTGTGGCGTCAGGCAATGTGTGTACTGGGGAGTCAGGCAGTGTGTGTAGTGTGGAGTCAAGGCAGAGTATGTATTGTGGAGTCAGGCAGTGTGTGTACTATGGGGTCAAGGCAGTGTGTGTACTGTGGATTCAAGGCAGTGAGTGTACTTTGGAGTCAAGGTAGTGTGTGTACTGTGGATTCAAGGCAGTGTGTGCACAGTGGAGTCAGGGCAGTGTTTGTACTGTGGAGTCAAGGCAGTGTGTGTGTGTGCACTGTGAGAGTCAAGGCAGGTGTGTGTGTGGAGTCAAGGCCGTGTCTGCACTTTGTGGAGTCAGGGCAGTGTGTGAACTGTGGAGTCAAGGCTGTGTGTGTACTGTATAGTCAGGGCAGTGTGTGTACTGTGGAGTCAAGGCAGTGTGTGTACTGTGGAGTCAATATAGTGTATGTACTGTGAAGTCAGTGCAGTGTGTGTAATGTGGAGTCAAGGCCGTGTGTGTACTGTGGAGTCAATATGGTGTATGTACTGTGAAGTCAGTGCAGTGTGTGTAATGTGGAGTCAAGGCAGTGTGTGTACTGTAGGGTCAGGGGAGTATGTGCACTGTGGAGTCAAGGCAGTGTATGTACTGTGGAGTCAGGCCAGTGTGTGTGTACTGGGGAGTCAGGGCAGTGTGTGTGTGCTGTGGGTCAGGGCGGTGTGTGTGCTGTGGAGTGTGGGCAGTGTAAGTGTGTGGAGTCAGGCAGTGTGTGTGCACCAATGGGGAGTCCAAGGCAGTGTGTGTGCTGTGGAGTCAAGGCAGTGTATGTGCTGTGGGTGGGAGCAGTGTGTGCTGTGAGTCAGGCAGTGAAAGTTCTGGTGGTGAGGGGCAGTGTGTGTGTGTGGAGTGGGGTGTGTGTGTGTACTGTGAGTCAGGGCGTGTGTGTGCTGGAGTCAAGGCAGTGTGCAGTGGAGTCAGGGCAGTGTGTGTACTGTGGAGTCAAGGCATGTATGTACTGTGGAGTCAGGGCAGTGTGTGTAATGTGGAGTCAAGGCAGTGTATGTGCTGTGGAATCAGGCAATGTGTGTACTGGGGAGTCAGGCAGTGTGTGTATTGTGGAATCAAGGCAGTGTATGTATTTTGGAGTCAGGCAGTATGTGTATTGTGGAGTCTGGCAGTTTGTGTACTGGGGAGTTGGGCAGTGTGTGTATTCTGGAGTCAAGGGAGTGTGTGTACTTTGGGGTCAGGCAGTGTGTGTACTGTGGAGTCAGGCAATGTGTGTACTGGGGAGTCAGGCAGTGTGTGTAGTGTGGAGTCAAGGCAGAGTATGTATTGTGGAGTCAGGCAGTGTGTGTACTATGGGGTCAAGGCAGTGTGTGTACTGTGGATTCAAGGCAGTGTGTGTACTTTGGAGTCAAGGTAGTGTGTGTACTGTGGATTCAAAGCAGTGTGTGCACTGTGGAGTCAGGGCAGTGTTTGTACTGTAGAGTAAAAGCAGTGTGTGTACTGTAGAGTCAAGGCAGTGTGTGTACTGTGGAGTCAAGGCCGTGTCTGTACTGTGGAGTCAAGGCAGTGTGTGTACTGTGGATTCAAAGCAGTGTGTGTACTGTGGAGTCTGGGCAGTGTGTGTGCTGTGGAGTCAAGGCAGTGTATGTACTGTGGAGTCAAAGCAGTGTGTGTACTGTGGAATCAGGGCAGTGTGTGTACTGTGGAGTGTAGGCAGTGTGTGTACTGTGGAGTCAGGCAATGTGTGTACTGGGGAGACAGGCAGTGAAAGTTCTGTTGAGTGAGGGTGTTATTGTAATGTGGAGTCAGGGCAGTGTGTACTGTGGAGTCAAGGCAGTGTGTGTGCTGTGGGTCAAGGCAGTGTGTACTGTGAGTCAAGGCAGTGTGTGTGACTGTGGAGTCAAGGCAGTGAGGTTCTGTTGAGTGAGGGCAGTGTGTGTACTGTGGAGTCAGGGCAGTGTACTGTGGAGTCAAGGCAGTGTGTGCAGTGTGTGTGCTGTGGGTCAAGTCAGTATGTGTGCTCTGGGTCAAGGCAGTGTGTGCTGTGGAGTCAGGGCAATGTGTGAACTGTGGAGTCAAGGCTGTGTGTGTACTGTATAGTCAGGGCAGTGTGTACTGTGGAGTCAAGGCAGTGTGTGTACCGTGGAGTCAAGGCGAGTGTGTACTGTGAAGTCAGGGCAGTGTGTGTGCACTGTGGAGTCAAGGCAGTGTACTGTGGAGTCAAGGCAGTGTATGTATTGTGGAGTCAGGGCAGTGTGTGTACTGTGGAGTCAATATAGTTTGTACTGTGAAGTCAGTGCAGTGTGTGTAATGTGGAGTCAAGGCAGTGTTTGTACTGTAGGGGTCAGGGCAGTGTGTGCTGTGGAATCAAGGCAGTGTATGTACTGTGGAGTCAGGGCAGTGTGTGTGTACTGTGGAGTCAGGGCAGTGTGTCTGACTGTGGAGTCAAGGCAGTGTATGTACTGTGGAGTCAGGGCAGTGTGTGTGACTGTGGAGTCAAGGCAGTGTGTACTGTGGGGTCAGGCAGTGTGTACTGTGGGTCAGAGGCAGTGTGTGTACTGTGGAGTCAAGGAGCAGTGTGTACTGTGGAGTCAGGCAGTGTGTGTACTGTGGGATCAGGCAGTGTGTGTATTGTGGAGTCCGGCAGTGTTTGTGCTGGGAGTCAGGCAGTGTGTGTATTCTGGAGTCAAGGCAGTGTGTGTACTGTGGGGTCAGGCAATGTGTGCTGAGTCAGGCAGTGTGTGTGGTGTGGAGTCAAGGCAGGTACTGTATGTATTGTGGAGTCAGGCAGTGTTTGTACTGTGGGAGTAAAGCAGTGTGTGTACTGTTGAGTCAAGGCAGTGTGTGTGCTGTGGAGTCAAAGCAGTGTGTGTGCTGTGGAGTCAAGGCAGTGTGTGTACTGTGGATTCAAGGGCAGTGTGTGCTGGGGAGACTGATGTGTGCTGTGGAGTCAAGGCAGTGGATGTACTATGGAGTCAAGGCAGTGTGTGTACTGTGGAGTCAAGGCAGTATGTGTACTGTGGAGTCAAGGCAGTGTGTGTACTGTGGAGTCAGGGCAGTGTGTGAACTGTGTAGTCAAGGCAGTGTGTGTACTGTATAGTCAGGGCAATGTGTGTGCTGTGGAGTCAAGGCAGTGTGTGTACTGTGAAGTCTGGGCAGTGTGTGCACTGTGGATTCAAGTGCAGTGTATGTACTGTGGAGTCAAGGCAGTGTATGTATTGTGGAGACAGGGCAGTGTGTACTCTGGAGTCAATATAGTGTATGTACTGTGAAGTCAGGGCAGTGTGTGTAATGTGGGCAATACGTA
>NW_024753369.1:0-19403 GCF_018991925.1 Homarus americanus
AAGAAATTCACACCTCTCCCATAACCTTGCTAAGAAAAAATGATTTCTCCCCAAAAAAATCCGAGTCCAATTTTCTGAGATGAATCCTTCGAGGAAAGATTCATTGTGATTTTCGCACTCTCCAGCGATATGTGAACGTTTTATAAGAAATTCACACCTCTCCCATAACCATGCTAAGAAAAAATGATTTCTCCCTAAAAAAATCCGAGTCCAATTTTCTGAGATGAATCCTTCGAGGAAAGATTCATCGTGATTTTCGCACTCTCCAGCGATATGTGACCATTCTCTAAGAAATTCACACCTCTCCCCATAACCTTGCTAAGAAAAAATGATTTCTCCCCAAAAAAATCCGAGTCCAATTTTCTGAGATGAATCCTTCGAGGAAAGATTCATCGTAATTTTCGCACTCTCCAGTGATATGTGAACATTCTATAAGAAATTCACACCTCTCCCGTAACCTTGCTAAGAAAAATGATTTTTCCCAAAAAAATCGAGTCCAATTTTCTGAGATGAATCCTTCGAGGAAAGATTCATCGTGATTTTCGCACTCTCCAGCGATATGTGAACATTCTATAATTAATTGACACCTCTCCCATAACCTTGCTAAGAAAAAATGATTTCTCCCCAAAAAAATCCGAGTCCAATTTTCTGAGATGAATCCTTCGAGGAAAGATTCGTCGGGATTTTCGCACTCTCCAGTGATATGTGAACATTCTAAAAGAAATTTACACCTCTCCCATAACCTTGCTAAGAAAAAATGATTTCTCCCAAAAAAAATCCGAGTCCAATTTTCTGAGATGAATCATTCGAGGAAAGATTCATCGTGATTTTCGCACTCTTCGGTGATATGTGAACATTCTATAAGAAATTCACACCTCTCCCATAACCTTGCTAAGAAAAAATGATTTCTCCCCAAAAAAATCCGAGTCCAATTTTCTGAGATGAATCATTCGAGGAAAGATTCATCGTGATTTTCGCACTCTTCAGTGATATGTGAACATTCTATAAGAAATTCACACCTCTCCCATAACCTTGCTAAGAAAAAATGATTTCTCCCCAAAAAAATCCGAGTACAATTTTCTGAGATGAATCCTTCGAGGAAAGATTCATCGTGATTTTCGCACTCTCCAGTGATATGTGACCATTCTATAAGAAATTCACACCTCTCCCATAACCTTGCTAAGAAAAATGATTTCGACCCAAAAAAATCGAGTCCAATTTTCTGAGATGAATCCTTCGAGGAAAGATTCATCGTGATTTTCGCACTCTCCAGTGATATGTGAACATTCTATATGAAATTCACACCTCTCCCGTAACCTTGCTCAGAAAAAATGACTTCTTCCAAAAAAAATCCGAGTCCAATTTTCTGAGATGAATCATTCGAGGAAAGATTCATCGTGATTTTCGCACTCTCCAGTGATATGTGAACATTCTATAAGAAATTCACACCTCTCCCATAACCTTGCTAAGAAAAATGATTTCTCCCCCAAAAAATCGAGTCCAATTTTCTGAGATGAATCCTTCGAGGAAAGATTCATCATGATTTTCGCACTCTCCAGCGATATGTGACCATTCTATAAGAAATTCACACGTCTCCCATAACCTTGCTAAGAAAAATGATTTCTCCCAAAAAAAATCCGAGTCCAATTTTCTAAGATGAATCATTCGAGGAAAGATTCATCGTAATTTTCGCACTCTCCAGTGATATGTGAACATTCTATAAGAAATTCACACCTCTCCCATAACCTTGATAAGAAAAATGATTTCTCCCAAAAAAAATCCGAGTCTAATTTTCTGAGATGAATCCTTCGAGGAAAGATTCATCGTGATTTTCGCACTCTCCAGCGATATGTGAACATTCTATAATTAATTGACACCTCTCCCATAACCTTGCTAAGAAAAAATGATTTCTCCCAAAAAAAATCCGAGTCCAATTTTCTGAGATGAATCCTTCGAGGAAAGATTCGTCGGGATTTTCGCACTCTCCAGTGATATGTGAACATTCTAAAAGAAATTTACGCCTCTCCCATAACCTTGCTAAGAAAAAATGATTTCTCCCAAAAAAAATCCGAATCCAATTTTCTGAGATGAATCATTCGAGGAAAGATTCATCGTGATTTTCGCACTCTTCAGTGATATGTGAACATTCTATAAGAAATTCACACCTCTCCCATAACCTTGCTAAGAAAAAATGATTTCTCCCCAAAAAAAATCCGAGTCCAATTTTCTGAGATGAATCCTTCGAGGAAAGATTCATCGTGATTTTCGCACTCTCCAGTGATATGTGAACATTCTATAAGAAATTCACACCTCTCCCATAACCTTGCTAAGAAAAATGATTTCTCCCCAAAAAAATCCGAGTCCAATTTTCTGAGATGAATCCTTCGAGGAAAGATTCATCGTGATTTTCGCACTCTCCAGTGATATGTGAACATTCTATAAGAAATTCACACCTCTCTCGTAACCTTGCTCAGAAAAATGATTTCGACCCAAAAAAATCGAGTCAATTTCTGAGATGAATCCTTCGAGGAAGATTCATCATGATTTTCACCTTTCTCAGTGATAATATTAGACATTCTATATAAGAAATTCACACCTCTCCCTTCAACCTTGCTCAGAAAAATGATTTCTTCAAAAAAAATCAGGTCAATTTTCTGAGATGAATCATTCGAGGAAAGATTCATCGTGATTTTCGCACTCTCCAGTGATATGTGAACATTCTATAAGAAATTCACACCTCTCCCATAACCTTGCTAAGAAAAATGATTTCTCCCCAAAAAAATCGAGTCCAATTTTCTGAGATGAATCCTTCGAGGAAAGATTCATCATGATTTTCGCACTCTCCAGCGATATGTGACCATTCTATAAGAAATTCACACGTCTCCCATAACCTTGCTAAGAAAAATGATTTCTCCCAAAAAAAATCCGAGTCCAATTTTCTGAGATGAATGATTCGAGGAAAGATTCATCGTAATTTTCGCACTCTCCAGTGATATGTGAACATTCTATAAGAAATTCACACCTCTCCCATAACCTTGCTAAGAAAAATGATTTCTCCCCAAAAAAATCCGAGTCCAATTTTCTGAGATGAATCCTTCGAGGAAAGATTCATCGTGATTTTCGCAGTCTCCAGTGAGATGTGAACATTCTATAAGAAATTCACACCTCTACCATAACCTTGCTAAGAAAAAATGATTTCTCCCCAAAAAAATCCGAGTACAATTTTCTGAGATGAATCCTTGGAGGAAAGATTCATCGTGATTTTCGCACTCTCCAGTGATATGTGAACATTCTATAAGAAATTCACACCTCTCCCATAAACTTGCTCAGAAAAAATGATTACTTCCAAAAAAAATCCGAGTCCAATTTTCTGAGATGAATCCTTCGAGGAAAGATTCATCGTGATTTTCGCACTCTCCAGTGATATGTGAACATTCTAAAAGAAATTCACTCCTCTACCGTAACCTTGCTCAGACAAAATGATTTCTTCCAAAAAAAATCCGAGTCCAATTTTCTGAGATGAATCATTCGAGGAAAGATTCATCGTGATTTTCTCACTCTCCAGTGATATGTGAACATTCTATAAGAAATTCACACCTCTCCCATAACCTTGCTAAGAAAAATGATTTCTCCCAAAAAAAAATCCGAGTCCAATTTTCTGAGATGAATCCTTCGAGGAAAGATTCATCGTGATTTTCGCACTCTCCAGCGATATGTGAACATTCTATAATTAATTGACACCTCTCCCATAACCTTGCTAAGAAAAAATGATTTCTCCCCAAAAAAATCCGAGTCCAATTTTCTGAGATGAATCCTTCGAGGAAAGATTCATCGTGATTTTCGCACTCTCCAGTAACATGTGAACATTCTATAAGAAATTCACACCTCCCCCGTAACCTTGCTAAGAAAAAATGATTTCTCCCAAAAAAAATCCGAGTCCAATTTTCTGAGATGAATCCTTCGAGGAAAGATTCATCGTGATTTTCGCAGTCTCCAGTGATATGTGAACATTCTATAAGAAATTGACACCTCTCCCATAACCTTGCTAAGAAAAAATGATTTCTCCCCAAAAAAATCCGAGTCCAATTTTCTGAGATGAATCCTTCGAGGAAAGATTCCTCGGGATTTTCGCACTCTCCAGTGATATGTGAACATTCTAAAAGAAATTTACACCTCTCCCATAACCTTGCTAAGAAAAAATGATTTCTCCCAAAAAAAATCCGAGTCCAATTTTCTGAGATGAATCATTCGAGGAAATATTCATCGTGATTTTCGCACTCTTCAGTGATATGTGAACATTCTATAAGAAATTCACACCTCTCCCATAACCTTGCTAAGAAAAAATGATTTCTCCCCAAAAAAATCCGAGTCCAATTTTCTGAGATGAATCCTTCGAGGAAAGATTCATCGTGATTTTCGCACTCTCCAGTGATATGTGAACATTCTATATGAAATTCACCTCTCCCATAACCTTGCTAAGAAAAATGATTTCTCCCTAAAAAAATCGAGTCCAATTTTCTGAGATGAATCCTTCGAGGAAAGATTCATCGTGATTTTCGCACTCTCCAGCGATATGTGACCATTCTATAAGAAATTCACACGTCTCCCATAACCTTGCTAAGAAAAATGATTTCTCCCAAAAAAAATCCGAGTCCAATTTTCTGAGATGAATCCTTCGAGGAAAGATTCATCGTGATTTTCGCACTCTCCAGCGATATGTGAACATTCTATAATTAATTGACACCTCTCCCATAACCTTGCTAAGAAAAAATGATTTCTCCCCAAAAAAATCCGAGTCCAATTTTCTGAGATGAATCCTTGGAGGAAAGATTCATCGTGATTTTCTCACTAGAAATTCACACCTCTCCCATAACCTAGCTAAGAAAAAATGATTTCTCCCCAAAAAAATCCGAGTCCAATTTTCTGAGATGAATCATTCGAGGAAAGATTCATCGTGATTTTCGCACTCTCCAGTGATATGTAGACATTCTGTAAGAATTCACCTCTCCCATAACCTTGCTAGAAAAAATGATTTCTCCCAAAAAATCCGAGTCCAATTTTCTGAGATGAATCATTCAGGAAAGATTCATCGTGATTTTCGCACTCTTCTCAGTGATATGTAGACATTCTAAAATTCACACCTCTCCCATAACCTTGCTAAAAAAATGATTTCTCCCCAAAAAATCCGGTCAATTTCTGAGATGAATCATTCGAGGAAAGATTCATCGTGATTTTCGCACTCTCCAGTGATATGTGAACATTCTATAAGAAATTCACACCTCTCCCATAACCTTGCTAAGAAAAATGATTTCTCCCCAAAAAAATCGAGTCCAATTTTCTGAGATGAATCTTTCGAGGAAAGATTCATCGTGATTTTCGCACTCTCCAGTGATATGTGAACATTCTATATGAAATTCACACCTCTCCCGTAACCTTGCTCAGAAAAAATGATTTCTTCCAAAAAAAATCCGAGTCCAATTTTCTGAGATGAATCCTTCGAGGAAAGTTTCATCGTGATTTTCGCACTCTCCAGCGATATGTGACCATTCTATAAGAAATTCACACGTCTCCCATAACCTTGCTAAGAAAAATGATTTCTCCCAAAAAAAATCCGAGTCCAATTTTCTGAGATGAATCATTCGAGGAAAGATTCATCGTAATTTTCGCACTCTCCAGTGATATGTGAACATTCTATAATTAATTATTTTACCTCTCCATAACCTTGCTAAGAAAAAATGATTTCTCCCCAAAAAAATCCGAGTCGAATTTTCTGAGATGAATCCTTCGAGGAAAGATTCATCGTGATTTTCGCAGTCTCCAGTGATATGTGAACATTCTATAATTAATTGACACCTCTCCCATAACCTTGCTAAGAAAAAATGATTTCTCCCCAAAAAAATCCGAGTCCAATTTTCTGAGATGAATCATTCGAGGAAAGATTCATCGTGATTTTCGCACTCTTCAGTGATATGTGAACATTCTATAAGAAATTCACACCTCTCCCATAACCTTGCTAAGAAAAAATGATTTCTCCCCAAAAAAATCCGAGTCCAATATTCTGAGATGAATCCTTCGAGGAAAGATTCATCATGATTTTCGCACTCTCCAGTGATATGTGAACATTCTATAAGAAATTCACACCTCTCCCATAACCTTGCTAAGAAAAAATGATTTCTCCCCAAAAAATCCGAGTCCAATTTTCTGAGATGAATCATTCGAGGAAAGATTCATCGTGATTTTCGCACTCTCCAGTGATATGTGAACATTCTATAAGAAATTCACACCTCTCCCATAACCTTGCTAAGAAAAATGATTTCGACCCAAAAAAATCGAGTCCAATTTTCTGAGATGAATCCTTCGAGGAAAGATTCATCATGATTTTCGCACTCTCCAGTGATATGTGAACATTCTATATGAAATTCACACCTCTCCCGTAACCTTGCTCAGAAAAAATGATTTCTTCCAAAAAAAATCCGAGTCCAATTTTCTGAGATGAATCATTCGAGGAAAGATTCATCGTGATTTTCGCACTCTCCAGTGATATGTGAACATTCTATAAGAAATTCACACCTCTCCCATAACCTTGCTAAGAAAAATGATTTCTCCCCAAAAAAATCGAGTCCAATTTTCTGAGATGAATCCTTCGAGGAAAGATTCATCGTGATTTTCGCACTCTCCAGTGATATGTGAACATTCTATAAGAAATTCACACCTCTCCCATAACCTTGCTAAGAAAAAATGATTTCTCCCCAAAAAAATCCGAGTCCAATTTTCTGAGTTGAATCCTTCGAGGAAAGATTCATTGTGATTTTCGCACTCTCCAGCGATATGTGAACGTTTTATAAGAAATTCACACCTCTCCCATAACCATGCTAAGAAAAAATGATTTCTCCCTAAAAAAATCCGAGTCCAATTTTCTAAGATGAATCCTTCGAGGAAAGATTCATCGTGATTTTCGCACTCTCCAGTGATATGTGAACATTCTATAAGAAATTCACACCTCTACCATAACCTTGCTAAGAAAAAATGATTTCTCCCCAAAAAAATCCGAGTACAATTTTCTGAGATGAATCCTTCGAGGAAAGATTCTTGTGATTTTCGCACTCTCCAGTGATATGTGAACGCTCTATAAGAAATTCACACCTCTCCCATAACCATGCTAAGAAAAAATGATTTCTCCCCAAAAAAATCCGAGTCCAATTTTCTGAGATGAATCCTTCGAGGAAAGATTCATCGTGATTTTCGCACTCTCCAGTGATATGTGAACATTCTAAAAGAAATTCACTCCTCTACCGTAACCTTACTCAGAAAAAATGATTTCTTCCAAAAAAAATCCGAGTCCAATTTTCTGAGATGAATCATTCGAGGAAAGATTCATCGTGATTTTCTCACTCTCCAGTGATATGTGAACATTCTATAAGAAATTCACACCTCTCCCATAACCTTGCTAAGAAAAATGATTTCTCCCAAAAAAAAATCCGAGTCCAATTTTCTGAGATGAATCCTTCGAGGAAAGATTCATCGTGATTTTCGCACTCTCCAGCGATATGTGAACATTCTATAATTAATTGACACCTCTCCCATAACCTTGCTAAGAAAAAATTATTTCTCCCCAAAAAATCCGAGTCCAATTTTCTGAGATGAATCCTTCGAGGAAAGATTCATCGTGATTTTCGCACTCTCCAGTGACATGTGAACATTCTATAAGAAATTCACACCTCTCCCGTAACCTTGCTAAGAAAAAATGATTTCTCCCCAAAAAAATCCGAGTCCAATTTTCTGAGATGAATCCTTCGAGGAAAGATTCATCGTGATTTTCGCAGTCTCCAGTGATATGTGAACATTCTATAAGAAATTGAAACCTCTCCCATAACCTTGCTAAGAAAAAATGATTTCTCCCCAAAAAAATCCGAGTCCAATTTTCTGAGATGAATCCTTCGAGGAAAGATTCGTCGGGATTTTCGCACTCTCCAGTGATATGTGAACATTCTAAAAGAAATTTACACCTCTCCCATAACCTTGCTAAGAAAAAATGATTTCTCCCAAAAAAAATCCGAGTCCAATTTTCTGAGATGAATCATTCGAGGAAAGATTCATCGTGATTTTCGCACTCTTCAGTGATATGTGAACATTCTATAAGAAATTCACACCTCTCCCATAACCTTGCTAAGAAAAAATGATTTCTCCCCAAAAAAATCCGAGTCCAATTTTCTGAGATGAATCCTTCGAGGAAAGATTCATCGTGATTTTCGCACTCTCCAGTGATATGTGAACATTCTATATGAAATTCACACCTCTCCCGTAACCTTGCTCAAATGATTTCTTCCAAAAAATCCGGGTAATTTTCTGAGATATGAATCATTCGAGGAAAAGGTCCATCGTGATTTTCGCACTCTCAGTGATATGTAGACATTCTATAAAGAAATTCCACACCTCCCATAACCTTGCTAAGAAAAATGATTTCTCCCCAAAAAAATCGAGTCCAATTTTCTGAGATGAATCCTTCGAGGAAATATTCATCGTGATTTTCGCACTCTCCAGCGATATGTGACCATTCTATAAGAAATTCACACGTCTCCCATAACCTTGCTAAGAAAAATGATTTCTCCCAAAAAAAATCCGAGTCCAATTTTCTGAGATGAATCATTCGAGGAAAGATTCATCGTGATTTTCGCAGTCTCCAGTGATATGTGAACATTCTATAAGAAATTCACACCTCTACCATAACCTTGCTAAGAAAAAATGATTTCTCCCCAAAAAAATCCGAGTACAATTTTCTGAGATGAATCCTTCGAGGAAAGATTCTTGTGATTTTCGCACTCTCCAGTGATATGTGAACGTTCTATAAGAAATTCACACCTCTCCCATAACCATGCTAAGAAAAAATGATTTCTCCCCAAAAAAATCCGAGTCCAATTTTCTGAGATGAATCCTTCGAGGAAAGATTCATCGTGATTTTCGCACTCTCCAGTGATATGTGAACATTCTATAAGAAATTCACACCTCTCCCGTAACCTTGCTCAGAAAAAATAATTTCTTCCAAAAAAAATCCGAGTCCAATTTTCTGAGATGAATCATTCGAGGAAAGATTCATCGTAATTTTCGGACTCTCCAGTGATATGTGAACATTCTATAAGAAATTCACACCTCTCCCATAACATTGCTAAGAAAAATGATTTCTCCCCAAAAAAATCCGAGTCCAATTTTCTGAGATGAATCCTTCGAGGAAAGATTCATCGTGATTTTCGCACTCTCGAGTGATATGTGAACATTCTATAAGAAATTCACACCTCGCCCATAACCTTGCTAAGAAAAATGATTTCTCCCAAAAAAAATCCGAGTCCAATTTTCTATGATGAATCCTTCGAGGAAAGATTCATCGTGATTTTCGCACTCTCCAGCGATATGTGAACATTCTATAATTAATTGACACCTCTCCCATAACCTTGCTAAGAAAAAATGATTTCACCCAAAAAAATCCGAGTCCAATTTTCTGAGATGAATCCTTCGAGGAAAGATTCATCGTGATTTTCGCACTTTTCAGTGATGTTAACATTCTATAAGAAATTCACACCCCTCCCATAACCTTGCTAAGAAAAAAATGATTCCCAAAAAAAATCCGAGTCCATTTTCTGAGATGAATCATTCGAGTGAAAGATTCATCGTACTTTCGCACCTCCAGTGATATGTGAACATCTATAAGAAATTCACACCTCTCCCATAACCTTGCTAAGAAAACAATTTTCCCCCAAAATCTGAGTCCGGTTTTTCTGAGATGAATCCTTCGAGGAAAGATTCATCGTATTTTCGCACTTCCAGTGATATGTGAACATTCTATAAGAAATTCACACCTCCCATAACCTTGCTAAGAAAAAATGATTTCTCCCCAATAAAATCCGAGTCCAATTTTCTGAGATGAATCCTTCGAGGAAAGATTCATTGTGATTTTCGCACTCTCCAGCGATATGTGAACGTTTTATAAGAAATTCACACCTCTCCCATAACCATGCTAAGAAAAAATGATTTCTCCCTAAAAAAATCCGAGTCCAATTTTCTGAGATGAATCCTTCGAGGAAAGATTCATCGTGATTTTCGCACTCTCCAGTGATATGTGAACTTTCTATATGAAATTCACACCTCTCCCGTAACCTTGCTAAGAAAAAATGATTTCTCCCAAAAAAAATCCGAGTCCAATTTTCTGAGATGAATCCTTCGAGGAAAGATTCATCGTGATTTTCGCAGTCTCCAGTGATAAGTGAACATTCTATAAGAAATTCACACCTCTCCCATAACCCAGCAGGGCCGATGCCTTTAAAATTGAGTTCATGCTTTGAGATGAATCCTTGGAGGAAAGATTCATCGTGATTTTCGCACTCTCCAGTGATATGTGAACATTCTATAAGAAATTCACACGTCTCCCATAAACTTGCTCAGAAAAAATGATTACTTCCAAAAAAAATCCGAGTCCAATTTTCTGAGATGAATCATTCGAGGAAAGATTCATCGTGATTTTCGCACTCTCCAGTGATATGTGAATATTCTATGAGAAATTCACACCTCTCCCATAAACTTGCTAAGAAAAATGATTTCTCCCAAAAAAAACCGAGTCCAATTTTCTGAGATGAATCGTTCGAGGAAAGATTCATCGTGATTTTCGCACTCTCCAGTGATATGTGAACATTCTAAAAGAAATTTACACCTCTCCCATAACCTTGCTAAGAAAAAATAATTTCTCCCCCAAAAAAATCCGAGTCCAATTTTCTAAGATGAATCCTTCGAGGAAAGATTCATCGTGATTTTCGCACTCTCCAGTGATATGTGAACATTCTATAAGAAATTCACACCTCTCCCATAACCTTGATAAGAAAAATGATTTCTCCCAAAAAAAATCCGAGCCCAATTTTCTGAGATGAATCCTTCGCGGAAAGATTCATCGTGATTTTCTCACTCTCTAGCGATATGTGAACATTCTATAATTAATTGACACCTATCCCATAACCTTGCTAAGAAAAAATGATTTCTCCCCAAAAAAATCCGAGTCCAATTTTCTGAGATGAATCCTTCGAGGAAAGATTCATCGTAATTTTCGCACTCTCCAGTGATATGTGAACATTCTATAAGAAATTCACACCTCTCCCATAACATTGCTAAGAAAAATGATTTCTCCCCAAAAAAATCCGAGTCCAATTTTCTGAGATGAATCCTTCGAGGAAAGATTCATCGTGATTTTCGCACTCTCCAGTGATATGTGAACATTCTATAAGAAATTCACACCTCTCCCATAACCTTGCTAAGAAAAATGATTTCTTCCAAAAAAAATCCGAGTCCAATTTTCTGAGATGAATCCTTCGAGGAAAGATTCATCGTGATTTTCGCACTCTCCAGCGATATGTGAACATTCTATAATTAATTGACACCTCTCCCATAACCTTGCTAAGAAAAAATGATTTCTCCCCAAAAAAATCCGAGTCCAATTTTCTGAGATGAATCCTTCGAGGAAAGATTCATCGTGATTTTCGCACTTTTCAGTGATGTTAACATTCTATAAGAAATTCACACCTCTCCCATAACCTTGCTAAGAAAAAATGATTTCTCCCCAAAAAAAATCCGAGTCCAATTTTCTGAGATGAATCATTCGAGGAAAGATTCATCGTAATTTTCGCACTCTCCAGTGATATGTGAACATTCTATAAGAAATTCACACCTCTCCCATAACCTTGCTAAGAAAAATGATTTCTCCCCAAAAAAATCCGAGTCCAATTTTCTGAGATGAATCCTTCGAGGAAAGATTCATCGTGATTTTCGCACTCTCCAGTGATATGTGAACATTCTATAAGAAATTCACACCTCTCCCATAACCTTGCTAAGAAAAAATGATTTCTCCCCAAAAAAATCCGAGTCCAATTTTCTGAGATGAATCCTTCGAGGAAAGATTCATTGTGATTTTCGCACTCTCCAGCGATATGTGAACGTTTTATAAGAAATTCACACCTCTCCCATAACCATGCTAAGAAAAAATGATTTCTCCCTAAAAAAATCCGAGTCCAATTTTCTGAGATGAATCCTTCGAGGAAAGATTCATCGTGATTTTCGCACTCTCCAGTGATATGTGAACATTCTATATGAAATTCACACCTCTCCCGTAACCTTGCTCAGAAAAAATGATTTCTTCCAAAAAAAATCCGAGTCCAATAATCTGAGATGAATCATTCGAGGAAAGATTCATCGTGATTTTCGCACTCTCCAGTGATATGTGAACATTCTATAAGAAATTCACACCTCTCCCATAACCTTGCTAAGAAAAATGATTTCTCCCCAAAAAAATCGAGTCCAATTTTCTGAGATGAATCCTTCGAGGAAAGATTCATCGTGATTTTCGCACTCTCCAGTGATATGTGAACATTCTATATGAAATTCACACCTCTCCCGTAACCTTGCTCAGAAAAAATGATTTCTTCCCAAAAAAAATCCGAGTCCAATTTTCTGAGATGAATCATTCGAGGAAAGATTCATCGTGATTTTCGCACTCTCCAGTGATATGTGAACATTCTATAAGAAATTCACACCTCTCCCATAACCTTGCTAAGAAAAAATGATTTCTCCCCAAAAAAATCCGAGTCCAATTTTCTGAGATGAATCCTTCGAGGAAAGATTCATCGTGATTTTCGCACTCTCCAGCGATATGTGACCATTCTATAAGAAATTCACACGTCTCCCATAACCTTGCTAAGAAAAATGATTTCTCCCAAAAAAAATCCGAGTCCAATTTTCTGAGATGAATCATTCGAGGAAAGATTCATCGTGATTTTCGCAGTCTCCAGTGATATGTGAACATTCTATAAGAAATTCACACCTCTACCATAACCTTGCTAAGAAAAAATGATTTCTCCCCAAAAAAATCCGAGTACAATTTTCTGAGATGAATCCTTCGAGGAAAGATTCTTGTGATTTTCGCACTCTCCAGTGATATGTGAACGCTCTATAAGAAATTCACACCTCTCCCATAACCATGCTAAGAAAAAATGATTTCTCCCCAAAAAAATCCGAGTCCAATTTTCTGAGATGAATCCTTCGATGAAAGATTCATCGTGATTTTCGCACTCTCCAGTGATATGTGAACATTCTATAAGAAATTCACACCTCTCCCGTAACCTTGCTCAGAAAAAATGATTTCTTCCAAAAATAAATCCGAGTCCAATTTTCTGAGATGAATCATTCGAGGAAAGATTCATCGTAATTTTCGCACTCTCCAGTGATATGTGAACATTCTATAAGAAATTCACACCTCTCCCATAACATTGCTAAGAAAAATGATTTCTCCCCAAAAAAATCCGAGTCCAATTTTCTGAGATGAATCCTTCGAGGAAAGATTCATCATGATTTTCGCACTCTCCAGTGATATGTGAACATTCTATAAGAAATTCACACCTCTCCCATAACCTTGCTAAGAAAAATGATTTCTTCCAAAAAACATCCGAGTCCAATTTTCTGAGATGAATCATTCGAGGAAAGATTCATCGTGATTTTCGCACTTCCAGCGATATGTGAACATTCTATAATTAATTGACACCTCTCCCATAACCTTGCTAAGAAAAAATGATTTCTCCCCAAAAAAATCCGAGTCCAATTTTCTGAGATGAATCCTTCGAGGAAAGATTCATCGTGATTTTCGCACTTTTCAGTGATGTTAACATTCTATAAGAAATTCACACCTCTCCCATAACCTTGCTAAGAAAAAATGATTTCTCCCCAAAAAAATCCGAGTCCAATTTTCTGAGATGAATCATTCGAGGAAAGATTCATCGTAATTTTCGCACTCTCCAGTGATATGTGAACATTCTATAAGAAATTCACACCTCTCCCATAACCTTGCTAAGAAAAATGATTTCTCCCCAAAAAAATCCGAGTCCAATTTTCTGAGATGAATCCTTCGAGGAAAGATTCATCGTGATTTTCGCACTCTCCAGTGATATGTGAACATTCTATAAGAAATTCACACCTCTCCCATAAACTTGCTAAGAAAAAATGATTTCTCCCCAAAAAAATCCGAGTCCAATTTTCTGAGATGAATCCTTCGAGGAAAGATTCATTGTGATTTTCGCACTCTCCAGCGATATGTGAACGTTTTATAAGAAATTCACACCTCTCCCATAACCATGCTAAGAAAAAATGATTTCTCCCTAAAAAAATCCGAGTCCAATTTTCTGAGATGAATCCTTCGAGGAAAGATTCATCGTGATTTTCGCACTCTCCAGTGATATGTGAACATTCTATATGAAATTCACACCTCTCCCGTAACCTTGCTCAGAAAAAATGATTTCTTCCAAAAAAAATCCGAGTCCAATAATCTGAGATGAATCATTCGAGGAAAGATTCATCGTGATTTTCGCACTCTCCAGTGATATGTGACCATTCTATAAGAAATTCACACGTCTCCCATAACCTTGCTAAGAAAAATGATTTCTCCCAAAAAAAATCCGAGTCCAATTTTCTGAGATGAATCCTTCGAGGAAAGATTCATCGTGATTTTCGCACTCTCCAGCGATATGTGAACATTCTATTATTAATTGACACCTCTCCCATAACCTTGCTAAGAAAAAATGATTTCTCCCCAAAAAAATCCGAGTCCAATTTTCTGAGATGAATCCTTCGAGGAAAGATTCGTCGGGATTTTCGCACTCTCCAGTGATATGTCAACATTCTAAAAGAAATTTACACCTCTCCCATAACCTTGCTAAGAAAAAATTATTTCTCCCAAAAAAAATCCGAGTCCAATTTTCTGAGATGAATCCTTCGAGGAAAGATTCTTGTGATTTTCGCACTCTCCAGTGATATGTGAACGCTCTATAAGAAATTGACACCTCTCCCATAACCATGCTAAGAAAAAATGATTTCTCCCCAAAAAAATCCGAGTCCAATTTTCTGAGATGAATCCTTCGAGGAAAGATTCGTCGGGATTTTCGCACTCTCCAGTGATATGTCAACATTCTAAAAGAAATTTACACCTCTCCCATAACCTTGCTAAGAAAAAATTATTTCTCCCAAAAAAAATCCGAGTCCAATTTTCTGAGATGAATCCTTCGAGGAAAGATTCATCGTGATTTTCGCACTCTCCAGCGATATGTGAACATTCTATAATTAATTGACACCTCTCCCATAACCTTGCTAAGAAAAAATGATTTCTCCCCAAAAAAATCCGAGTCCAATTTTCTGAGATGAATCCTTCGAGGAAAGATTCATCGTGATTTTCGCACTTTTCAGTGATGTTAACATTCTATAAGAAATTCACACCTCTCCCATAACCTTGCTAAGAAAAAATGATTTCTCCCAAAAAAAATCCGAGTCCAATTTTCTGAGATGAATCATTCGAGGAAAGATTCATCGTAATTTTCGCACTCTCCAGTGATATGTGAACATTCTATAAGAAATTCACACCTCTCCCATAACTTGCTAAGAAAAATGATTTCTCCCCCAAAAAATCCGAGTCCAATTTTCTGAGATGAATCCTTCGAGGAAAGATTCATCGTGATTTTCGCACTCTCCAGTGATATTTGAACATTCTATAAGAAATTCACACCTCTCCCATAACCTTGCTAAGAAAAAATGATTTCTCCCCAAAAAAATCCGAGTCCAATTTTCTGAGATGAATCCTTCGAGGAAAGATTCATTGTGATTTTCGCACTCTCCAGCGATATGTGAACGTTTTATAAGAAATTCACACCTCTCCCATAACCATGCTAAGAAAAAATGATTTCTCCCTAAAAAAAATCCGAGTCCAATTTTCTGAGATGAATCCTTCGAGGAAAGATTCATCGTGATTTTCGCACTCTCCAGTGATATGTGAACATTCTATATGAAATTCACACCTCTCCCGTAACCTTGCTCAGAAAAAATGATTTCTTCCAAAAAAAATCCGAGTCCAATAATCTGAGATGAATCATTCGAGGAAAGATTCATCGTGATTTTCGCACTCTCCAGTAATATGTGAACATTCTATAAGAAATTCACACCTCTCCCATAACCTTGCTAAGAAAAATGATTTCTCCCCCAAAAAATCGAGTCCAATTTTCTGAGATGAATCCTTCGAGGAAAGATTCATCGTGATTTTCGCACTCTCCAGCGATATGTGACCATTCTATAAGAAATTCACACGTCTCCCATAACCTTGCTAAGAAAAATGATTTCTCCCAAAAAAAATCCGAGTCCAATTTTCTGAGATGAATCCTTCGAGGAAAGATTCATCGTGATTTTCGCACTCTCCAGCGATATGTGAACATTCTATAATTAATTGACACCTCTCCCATAACCTTGCTAAGAAAAAATGATTTCTCCCCAAAAAAATCCGAGTCCAATTTTCTGAGATGAATCCTTCGAGGAAAGATTCGTCGGGATTTTCGCACTCTCCAGTGATATGTGAACATTCTAAAAGAAATTTACACCTCTCCCATAACCTTGCTAAGAAAAAATGATTTCTCCCAAAAAAAATCCGAGTCCAATTTTCTGAGATGAATCCTTCGAGGAAAGATTCATCGTGATTTTCGCACTCTCCAGTGATATGTGAACATTCTATAAGAAATTCACACCTCTCCCATAACCTTGCTAAGAAAAATGATTTCTCCCCAAAAAAATCCGAGTCCAATTTTCTGAGATGAATCCTTCGAGGAAAGATTCATCGTGATTTTCGCACTCTCCAGTGATATGTGAACATTCTATATGAAATTCACACCTCTCCCGTAACCTTGCTCAGAAAAAATGATTTCTTCCAAAAAAAATCCGAGTCCAATTTTCTGAGATGAATCATTCGAGGAAAGATTCATCGTGATTTTCGCACTCTCCAGTGATATGTGAACATTCTATAAGAAATTCACACCTCTCCCATAACCTTGCTAAGAAAAATGATTTCTCCCCAAAAAAATCGAGTCCAATTTTCTGAGATGAATCCTTCGAGGAAAGATTCATCATGATTTTCGCACTCTCCAGCGATATGTGACCATTCTATAAGAAATTCACACGTCTCCCATAACCTTGCTAAGAAAAATGATTTCTCCCAAAAAAAATCCGAGTCCAATTTTCTGAGATGAATCATTCGAGGAAAGATTCATCGTAATTTTCGCACTCTCCAGTGATATGTGAACATTCTATAAGAAATTCACACCTCTCCCATAACCTTGCTAAGAAAAATGATTTCTCCCCAAAAAAATCCGAGTCCAATTTTCTGAGATGAATCCTTCGAGGAAAGATTCATCGTGATTTTCGCAGTCTCCAGTGATATGTGAACATTCTATAAGAAATTCACACCTCTACCATAACCTTGCTAAGAAAAAATGATTTCTCCCCAAAAAAATCCGAGTACAATTTTCTGAGATGAATCCTTCGAGGAAAGATTCTTGTGATTTTCGCACTCTCCAGTGATATGTGAACGCTCTATAAGAAATTCACACCTCTCCCATAAGCATGCTAAGAAAAAATGATTTCTCCCCAAAAAAATCCGAGTCCAATTTTCTGAGATGAATCCTTCGAGGAAAGATTCATCGTGATTTTCGCACTCTCCAGTGATATGTGAACATTCTAAAAGAAATTCACACCTCTCCCGTAACCTTGCTCAGAAAAAATGATTTCTTCCAAAAAAAATCCGAGTCCAATTTTCTGAGATGAATCATTCGAGGAAAGATTCATCGTGATTTTCGCACTCTCCAGTGATATGTGAACATTCTATAAGAAATTCACACCTCTCCCATAACCTTGCTAAGAAAAATGATTTCTCCCAAAAAAAATCCGAGTCCAATTTTCTGAGATGAATCCTTCGAGGAAAGATTCATCGTGATTTTCGCACTCTCCAGCGATATGTGAACATTCTATAATTAATTGACACCTCTCCCATAACCTTGCTAAGAAAAAATGATTTCTCCCCAAAAAAATCCGAGTCCAATTTTCTGAGATGAATCCTTCGAGGAAAGATTCATCGTGATTTTCGCACTCTCCAGTGACATGTGAACATTCTATAAGAAATTCACACCTCTCCCGTAACCTTGCTAAGAAAAAATGATTTCTCCCCAAAAAAATCCGAGTCCAATTTTCTGAGATGAATCCTTCGAGGAAAGATTCATCGTGATTTTCGCAGTCTCCAGTGATATGTGAACATTCTATAAGAAATTGACACCTCTCCCATAACCTTGCTAAGAAAAAATGATTTCTCCCCAAAAAAATCCGAGTCCAATTTTCTGAGATGAATCCTTCGAGGAAAGATTCGTCGGTATTTTCGCACTCTCCAGTGATATGTGAACATTCTAAAAGAAATTTACACCTCTCCCATAACCTTGCTAAGAAAAAATGATTTCTCCCAAAAAAAATCCGAGTCCAATTTTCTGAGATGAATCATTCGAGGAAATATTCATCGTGATTTTCGCACTCTTCAGTGATATGTGAACATTCTATAAGAAATTCACACCTCTCCCATAACCTTGCTAAGAAAAAATGATTTCTCCCCAAAAAAATCCGAGTCCAATTTTCTGAGATGAATCCTTCGAGGAAAGATTCATCGTGATTTTCGCAGTCTCCAGTGATATGTGAACATTCTATAAGAAATTCACACCTCTACCATAACCTTGCTAAGAAAAAAGATTTCTCCCCAAAAAAATCCGAGTCCAATTTTCTGAGATGAATCCTTCGAGGAAAGATTCATTTTGATTTTCGCACTCTCCAGTGATATGTGAACATTCTATAAGATATTCACACCTCTCCCATAACCTTGCTAAGAAAAAATGATTTCTTCCACAAAAAATCCGAGTCCAATTTTCTGAGATGAATCATTCGAGGAAAGATTCATCGTGATTTTCGCACTCTTCAGTGATATGTGAACATTTTATAAGAAATTCACACCTCTCCCATAACCTTGCTAAGAAAAAATGATTTCTCCCCAAAAAAATCCGAGTCCAATTTTCTGAGATGAATCCTTCGAGGAAAGATTCATCGTGATTTTCGCACTCTCCAGTGATATGTGAACATTCTAAAAGAAATTTACACCTCTCCCATAACCTTGCTAAGAAAAAATGATTTCTCCCAAAAAAAATCCGAGTCCAATTTTCAAAGATGAATCCTTCGAGGAAAGATTCATCGTGATTTTCGCACTTTTCAGTGATATGTTAACATTCTATAAGAAATTCACACCTCTCCCATAACCTTGCTAAGAAGAAATGATTTCTCCCCAAAAAAATCCGAGTCCAATATTCTGAGATGAATCATTCGAGGAAAGATTCATCGTGATTTTCGCACTCTCCAGCGATATGTGACCATTCTATAAGAAATTCACACCTCTCCCATAACCTTGCTAAGAAAAAATGATTACTTCCAAAAAAAATCCGAGTCCAATTTTCTGAGATGAATCCTTCGAGGAAAGATTCATC
>NW_024753370.1:0-5935 GCF_018991925.1 Homarus americanus
GATATATAATTTCTTCCCCGCTAGCAGCAACCTCCATCACCCAAAGGAGAGCAGCAACTTCATCACTTCCTCCACATCACATATATGGTGGCTGTGGGATGATCTTAGTTTGACTCTATTAGTTCTGATGTATAGCGAGAGAGGACCTGTAGGCCGGGTTACTTCAGATCGATTAAATGATCTTATACTTCTGCCTATATACAAAGATCAGTATAGGGTTAGAGTTCTTGATGTGATATGGTTAATATTAATAATCTCTGGTGCTGCTGTTACTCACCTAACCTTCTCTGCCTCCCTTACCACTCGTGTTTGACCAGACTCATGGTGAGGATTTTTAGAGTTGATGAATAATTGATCTGAGTTCTGCAAAAAAACAACTTTAGTGACAGATTTCGTGTCTCCCTAGTTTTTGCCGGCAGCAGCATTTAGTGGTGTACCATCTAGGCAGTTGTACTCTCTCGCTTAGTACGGTCGTTGTAAGTCAGGAGAGATTCTAGTTACTGAGAACAACCATTGATTATATCACCTGGGAAAAAATACAACTGTGTTTCTCTGTATTTAAGCTGGTAAAATTTTACTTCTTTTCTATGTTATCACCTGAAGAAAAATACGACTATTCTTCTATATTTCAATTGGGAAAAAATAAAGACTTTTTTCAATATATTACCCTGAGAAAATAAGACTTTTCTCTATGAATAAGATGGGGGAAAATAAGACTTCTTTTCTATATATAACTTGAAAAAATACCACCTTTTTGTATATATCAGAGACAAAAACATGACCAAATTTTCTATTTACTTTGAAAAAAAATTCCACACATCAAAACCATTTTTTTCAGTTGCATAAATAAACACGTCCCTGTATGGTTAACATTATGATATAATTAGGGAATAATGTTGAGAAATGACACACGACCACAAGTATACTGTACGTATGCTAGAGTTGTCATACAGTGTCCACAAATATCCAGGAATTATCTGTCAAGATTATTAATTTTAAAATGGGTCAAACAATTTATGGAACCCCTGTAGAATGAGTGCCACCACCGTATAGTTGGTAAACATGTTGGCACTGTGGGCGGCTGGCCATGTCGTGACCCGAGACGTCAACAAGATGGCGGCGCCTAACCTCCTGTATCCCCAAATGGTCCTAAATGTTGACCTGACCAACAAAAGGAAGAATTAAACTTTTTAAAGTAAAGTCTTGACCAACACCTTAGCTCATGATCAGGAAAGTTCACTGTAACTAGGAAGGTTAGCCTCCAGGTACGCAAATTACCTTCTCAAACAAGTAATTACCTTCACTGCCATCAGCCCAGGTGACACAGGTATAAGAAGACAACAATGAAACACTACAACTCGTGATGTCAAGGTACTGGGGAAAATCTTCTCCACTACGTTGCCTTTATAGATAGATAGATAGATAGATAGATAGAAAGATAGATAGATAGATAGATAGATAGATAGACTGACAGAGAGATTACTGTTCACTATAGATCACCAGACAAGAGAGTAACAATGGAGAGAGGATCGAGTTGACATAAACGCAACAAACATCAATCAATCAATCAATCAATCAATCAATCAATCACTGAAGACATTATAAAAACTGGTGAACAGATTATTGGAAACAAAAATGACGAATATGGGTTAAGATCTTATGCTGTAAAGACTAAAGTAACGGTGGTCTCGAAAATGGTTATAAATCCTAAAATAAAATAAAAATATGGCAGGTAACAGAAACAAGTAAAAATTGCGTGTGTTTAAGAAGTAGCATTAACTCTGATGGTAGACGTATAGAAGACATAACAAGAATAGGTCAAGTAAAACCATTTAATAATCTAAAAGACCTAATTAACAGGAACATTAACTTCATCTTGAAAAAAAGTCTGCTGAAAGGCTATATATGACCAGGACTGATGTATGGGTCAGAACAGTGGACACTTTCAGCAGACACCAGGTTGTGGAGGCCTTTGATGTGTGGTGTTATAGGTGAATGTTAAGAATAAGCTACACGGACAGTAAACAAATTAACAAGTACTAAGATCAACAAAAACTTCAAGAGAAATATTTAGTAATAAATCGTAACAAAGTGATTTTTTTTTCCTAATTAAGTTTTAGCAGGAGAATTAATATCGCCGTCAAGATGTGAATAACACCTATGTTCCTCCTGTCAAGCTATATGACACCCATGTTCCTCCTGTCAAGCTATATGACACCTATGTTCCTACTGTCAAGCTATATGACACCCATGTTCCTCCTGTCAAGCTATATAACACCTATGTTCCTACTGTCAAGCTATATGACACCCATGTTCCTCCTGTCAAGCTATATGACACCCATGTTCCTCCTGTCAAGCTATATGACACCCATGTTCCTCCTGTCAAGCTATATGACACCCATGTTCCTACTGTCAAGCTATATGCCACCCATGTTCCTACTGTCAAGCTATATGACACCCATGTTCCTACTGTCATGGCATGTTCCACTGTTGCTTAAAGACACCCACAGCCTTTCCAATGGTATACATGACACCTATGTTCCTCCTGTCGTTATACGACACCCATATGTTCCTGTCAAACTATTATATGACACCCATACCCTCCTGCGTCAAGGCATACGACACCTGTTCCTCCTGTCAAGCTATATGACACCCATGTTCCTACTGTCAAGCTATATAACACCCATGTTCCTACTGCCAAGCTATATGACACCCATGTTCCTACTGTGAAGCTATATGACACCCATGTTCCTACTGTCAAGCTGTATGACACCCATGTTCCTCCTGTCAAGGTCTAAGACACCTATGCTCCTCCTGTCAAGCTATATGACACCCATGTTCCTACTGTCAAGCTATATGACACCCATGTTCCTCCTGTCAAGGTATACGACACCTATGTTCCTCCTGTCAAGCTATACGACACCCATGTTCCTCCTGGCAAGCTATACGACACCCATGTTCCTCCTGTCAAACTATATGACACCCTGTACCTCCTGTCAAGCAATATGACACCCACGTTCCAGCTGCCAAGTGATCAATTATGACACCTGTGTACCAGCCTCGACTCTGCCACACCTGCGACACAGAACCACTCGAGGGGATGATATTGGATTTCTCTATGACCATAAGAGTTTGTGGACTATTGTTCGTAATATTACCACATTGTCACGTCTTTTAACTCATCCTTCCACAAAAAATAGCACAGATTTACTAGCCGATTACTTACTAGTAGTACTGTATTTAAGAGGCCTGAGATACAGAAATAGCCAGAGACAATTTACTAGTTATGGGATTTCATACGTGACACACACACACACACACACACACACACACACGAAAACATACATAAAGATGATAGAAAGTAGTAAGTCATGAATAACAATGTAATAATAAGGATGTTATGGTATAATCACACGTTATTACCGGTTATACAGGTGAAAAGTATATTCCTCACAAAATGGCGGCGTGTCGGCCATCTTAAAGACTCCCCAGATGAGATACTGTTATCACAAGACTTATCAGGCCAAGACCGTGTAATTATTAGGAATGTTATGTAGAATCAATACATCTCTTGTTTACCTGGATAATCAAGACGTTTTAGTTCAGGTGTAATTCTAGTTCAGGTGTAATTCTAGTTCAGGTGTAATTCTAGTTCAGGGGTAATTCAAGTTCAGGTGTTATTTTAGTTCAGGTGTAATTCAAGTTCAGGTGTTATTCTAGTTCAGGTGTAATTCAAGTTCAGGTGTTATTTTAGTTCAGGTGTAATTCTAGTTCAGGAGTAATTCTTAGGACTGTCAGTTCCCCAGACAGGACACGACAAGGCGAATCTTACAGAGATGTTGAAGGGGTTAGCAGACGGAAACCCAAATTAATGTTTTCGAGACGTCACGGGTCACCAACACACGAGGACACAACAACACACGAGGACACAACAACACACGAGGACACAACAACACACGAGGACACAACAACAACAAGAGGACACAAAAACAACATACATCACAGCCACACAGGTAAGGAACACAAAATGGCGGACCAGATGTAAACAAAATAGCATCGTGTGGATTCGATTTCTAAAGTACTAATCTCGAGTCGAAATCTAATCATGTTGGTGGCGGAGGAATACCAATGGATTTTTATGAATTAAGTAGTTCCACCACACCTCCTTCCTCCTCCCCACTCCCATGCACAGGACTGCCCTATCAAAACCACCTTCCATAACATAGATTCAGAGATAATTTAAGAACTTGTTTGTACAGGTAATGAATAGTTGCGAGTAATAGGTGCTACTACCGTGTAAACTATCACAACTAGCAGTTTTGGTCAGGGGTTAAAGAGGTGATTTGAGTCTATAATAGCATAGTTTATAGGGCAAAATACCAAGGGATGATTAACTAGAAATTTATTTACTCCTCAATGGAAAATAGTCGAATATATATAACTGAAGTTGAATGATGGTCGCCCTACTACAGGTCACTCACAACCTTATGTTAGGTGAGGTTAGGTGTGGTTTAGGTTAGGTTAGGTTTAGATTAGGTTAGTTGTAGTAAATAGTAAACTCTCAAAGGTCTGGTGTAAGAGTTGTGACCTGTTGTGACCTGTTTTGACCTGTCTAACAATGTCGTCACAACACCAAGATAGTTTTTTTTTCTATTGAGACCAAAACTTTACCAACAGCGGTATATGTTTGGGTACTTTCAAGAGCCAGTACTTGACAACAGTGTGTAAGAGAGAGCCAGTACTTGCCAACGGTGTGTAAGAGCCAGTACTTGCCAACAGTGTGTAAGAGCCAGTACTTGCCAACAATGTGTAACAAAGAGCCAGTACTTGCCAACAGTGTGTAGGAGAGAGCCAGTACTTGCCAACGGTGTGTAAGAGCCAGAACTTGCCAACAGTGTGTAAGAGCCAGTACTTGCCAACAATGTGTAACAAAGAGCCAGTACTTGCCAACAGTGTGTAAAAGCCAGTACTTGCCAACGGTGTAAACCAGTACTTGCCAACAATGTGTAACAAAAGAGCCAGTACTTGCCAGCAGTGTGTAGGCCAGTGCGCCGGCCAGCAGTAATGTAACAAGGCCAGTACTTGCCAACAATGTAACAAAATGATACTTGCCAACAGTGTGCCAGAGCCAGTGCCCCCACCAGCAATGTGTAAGAAAGAGCCAGTACTTGCCAACAGTGTGGGCAATGCCCACCAGCAATATAACAAAGGCAATACGCAACCAGTGTATGAAAGGCCAGTACTTGCCAACGGTATTATAAACCAGAACTTGCCAACAGTGTGCAAACCAATGCCCCTTAACAATGTAACAAAGCCAGTACTTGCGCAGCAATTCGCCAGAGCCAGTACTTGCCAGCGGTGTGTGGAGCGGTACTTACGCGCCCGGCAATGTGTAACAAAAGAGCCAGTACTTGCCAGCAGTGTATGAAGCCAGTGCGCCAGCCCGGCAGTGTGTAACAAAAGTCGGTACTTGCCAGCAGTGTGCCAGAACCGAACACCAACGGTGTGCCAGAGCCGATAGCCAGCCAGCAGTGTGTAACAAAATTCAATGCACCAGCAGTGTAGAAGCCAGTACTTGACAACAGTGTGTAAGAGAGAGCCAGTACTTGCCAACGGTGTGTAAGAGCCAGTACTTGCCAACAGTGTGTAACAAAGAGCCAGTACTTGCCAACGGTGTGTAAGAGCCAGTACTTGCCAACAGTGTGTAACAAAGAGCCAGTACTTGCCAACAGTGTGTAACAAAGAGCCAGTATTTGCCAACAGTGTGTAACAAAGAGTCAGTACTTGCCAACAGTGTGTAAAAGCCAGTACTTGCCAACAGTGTGTAAGAGCCAGTACTTGCCAACAGTGTGTAACAAAGAGCCAGTACTTGGCCAACAGTGTGTAACAAAGAGCCAGTACTTGCCAACACTGTGTAACAAAGAGCCAGTACTTG
>NW_024753371.1:0-28861 GCF_018991925.1 Homarus americanus
CATGGAATATAACGAAGTCCCCTGATCGAGTATAACAAATTACCCTGATCAGGTAGAACAAAGTCCCCTCATCGAGTATAATAAAGGCCCTCATCCCGGAATAACAATCCCTCATCGAATATAACAAAGTCCCTGATGGAGATTAACAAAAGTCCCTGATCGAGTATAACAATGTGCCCTGATCGAGTATAACAAAAGTCCATGAACGATTTTAACAAGGCCCTGATCCGGAGTATAACAAAGTTTTCCTGATCCGAGTAAAGAGGCCCTGATCGAGTATAACAAAGTCCTGATCCGAGTACTCCGCAAAATCCCTGATAAAGGTATAACAAAGTCCCTGATTGAGTATAACAAGTCCCTGAACAAGTATAATAAGTCCCTGGTCGGTATAACAAAGCTCCCTGGTCCGAGTATAACAAAGTCCATGATCAGGTATAACAAGTCCCTGATCGAGTATAACAAAGTCCCTTGAACGATTATAACTTGCAGGCCCTGACCAAGTATAACAAAAAGTTCTCTGATCATTATTATAACAAAGCCCCTATCGAGGTATAACAAATGCCCCTGACCGAGTATAACAAAGTATCTGATCGTGTATAACAAAGCCCCTGATCGAGTATAACAAAGCCCCTGATCGGTATAACAAACTCACCTGAGTCGAGTATAACAAAGTCCCTGATCGAGTACTAACAAAAGGCCCTGATCGAGTTTAGCGAGGCCCTGATCGAGGAAATATAACAAAAGTCCCCTGGTCGAGTATAACAAAAGGCCCTCGCCGAGTTTAACAAAGGCCCCTCAACGAGTATAACAAAAGTCTGGTCAGGTATAACAAACTCCCTGGTTGAGTATAACAAAAGTCCTTGATGCGAGGTATAACAAAGTCCCCTGATCCAGGTATACCAAAGTCCCCTGAACAGTTAAAACAAAGGCCCTGATCAAGTATAACAAAGCCGCTGATCGAGTATAACAAAAAGCCCCCTGATCGGAGTATAACAAAGTCCCCTGATCCAAGTTGCTCAAGTCCCTGAACGAGTATAACAAAGTCCCCTGATCGGGTATAACAAAGATCCTCACCGAGTATAACAAAGTTCCCTGATGAGTATAACAAAGCCCCCTCATAGAGTATATAAGTCCCTGATCCGGTATAACAAAGTCCTAATCGGGTATAACAAAGGCCCTGATCGAGGTATAACAAGTCCCTCATCCAAGTATAACAAAAGTCCGCTGATCAGAGTATAACAATGGCCCCTGATCAGGTTTAACAAAGCCCCTCATCGAGTATAACAAAAGTCCTGGTCGAGAATAACAAGGCCCTGATCGAATATAACAAAAGGCGCTTACGAACAGCGAGTATAACAAAGGACCTGATCGATGTAACAAGTTCCCTGATCAGTATAACAAAGCCCACTGATCGAGTGTATAACAAAGTCCCCTCATCGAGAATAAGAAAAGTCCCTTGATCGGTATAACAAAAGCCCCTCATCGCGCTAATATAACATAGGCCCCTGATCGAGTATAACCAAAGACCCTGGTCGAGTATATAAAAGTCCCTGATCGAGTATAACAAAGGCCCTGATCGATTATAACAAGGGCCCCTGATCGAGTATAACAAAGTCCTTGTCGAAAGTATAGCAAAGTCCACTGATCGAGTATAACAAAGGCCCTGATCGAGTATAACAAAGGTACCATGATCGATAATAACAAAATCCTCATCAGATATAACAAAAGTCCCCTGATCCGGTATAACAAAGTCCCTGATTGGAGTATATGGCAAAGCTCCCCTGGTCGAGTATAACAAAGTACCTGATCGAGTATAACAAGGTACCTGATCGAGTATAACAAAAGTCGCCTGAACGATTATAACAAAGTGCCCTATTCGGGAATAACAAAGTCCCTGATCCGGAGTATAAAAATGGCCCCCTAATCGAGTATAACAAAGTCCCTCATCAAGATATAACAAAGTTCCTGATCAGCGAGAGTATAACAAAGGCCCCTCATGGAATATAACGAAATCCCTGATCCAGAGTACTGGCACCAAATTACCCTGATCCAGGTAGAACAAAGGTCCTCATCGAGTATAACAAAGGCCCTCATCGGGTATAACAAAGTCCCATGATCGAGAATAACAAAGTCCCTCATCGAATATAACAAGTCCTGATGGAGATTAACAAAAGTCCCTGATCCAGTATAACAATGGCTGCCCTGATCGAAAGGTATAACAAAGTCCCTGAACAGAGATTTTTTACCGAGGCCCTGATCAGGTATAACAAGTTTTCTGATCGAGTAAAAGAAAAGCCCCTGATGCGAGGTATAACAAAAGTCCTCATCGGGTATAAAAAATCCCTGATCGAGGTATAACCAAGTCTGATTGGTATGACAAAGTCCCTGAACAAGAGTATAATAGTCCCTGGTCGAGTATAACAAACTCCTGGTCGAGTATAACGAAGTCCGCTGATCGAGTATAACAGAGTCCCTGATCGAGTATAACAAAGTCACATCGAACGATTATAACAAAGGCCCTGACCGAGTATAACAAAGTTCCTGATCATTAATATAACAATGCCCCCCTATCGAGTATAACAAGGCCGCTGACCGGTAACAAAGTTCCTGATCATTAGCCATAACAAAGCCCCTGATCCCGAGTATAACAAAGCCCCTGATCAGGTATAACAAACTCACCTGATCGAGAGTATAACCAAAGTCCCTGATCGAGTATAACAAAAGGCTGATCGAGGAAGGTTTAACAGGGCCCTGATCGAGTATAACAAAGTCCCTGGTCGAGTATAACCAAAGGCCCTCATCGAGAGTTTAACAAAAGGCCCTCATCCGAATTTATAACAAAGTCCTGGTCGAGTTAACCAAGCTCCTGGTCGAGTATAACCAAAGTCTGATCAGGTATAACAAAGTCCTGATCGAGTATAACAAATTCCCTGAACGATTATAACAAAGGCCCCTAATCATGTATAACAATTTCCTGATCGAGTATAAGAAAGTCCCTGATGAAGTATAACAAAGTCCTGAACAATAGAAACAAAGTCCCTCATCGGGTATAACAAAACCCCTAATCAAGTAACACAAACCCCCATCGAGTATAACAAAGTCCCTCACAGAGTATAACAAAGTTCCCTGATCGAGTATAACAAAGCCCCCTCGCAAGGGATAACAAATTCCCTGATCGAAGGTATAACAAAGTCCCCTGATCGGGGTATAACAAAAGCCCCTGATCGAGTATAACAAAGGCCCCTCATCGAGTATAAGAAAGTCCCATGATCGAGTATAACAAAGTCCCTCATCGAATATAACGAAGTCCCCTGATCGAGTATAACAAATTCCCTGATCGAGTAGAACAAAGTCCTCATCGAGTATAACAAAGGCACCTCATCGAGGTATAACAAAGTCCCATGATCGAGAATAACAAAGTCCCTCAACGAATATAACAAAGTCCCTGTTCGAGTATAACAAAGTCCCTGATCGAGTATAACAAAATCCCTGATCAGGTATAACAAATCCCCTGAACGATTATAACAAAGGCCCCTGATCGAGTATAACAAACCTGATCGAGTAAAATAAAGCCCTGATCGAGTATAACAAAGTCCCTGATCGAGTATAACAAAGTCCCCTGGTCGAGTATAACAAAGTCCTCTGATTGAGTATAACAAAGTCCCCTGATCGAGTATAACAAAGTCCCTGAACGAATATAACAAGGCCCTGATCGAGTATAACAAAGTTTCCGGATCGAGAAAACAAAGGCCCCTAATCGAGTATAACAAAGTTCCTGATCGAGTATAACAAAGCCCCTGATCGAGTATAACAAAGTCCCCTGACCGAGAATAAGAAAGTCCCTGATCGAGTATAACAAAGCCCCTCATCAAGTATAACAAAAGGCCCTGATCGAGGTATAACAAAGACCCTGGTCGAGTATAACAAAGTCCCTGTTCGAGTATAACAAAGTTTCCTGATCGAGTAAACAATGCCCCTGGTCGAGTATAAAAGTCCCCTGATCGAGTATAATATAACAAAAGCCCCTGATCGAGTTTAACAAAAAGGCCCCTTTATCGAGTATAACAAACTCCCCCGTCGAGTATACCAAGTCCCCTGATGGAGTATAACAAAGTCCCCTGATCGAGTATAACAATGTCCCCTGAACGATTATAACAAAGGCCCCTGATCGAGTATAACAAAGTTCTGATCGAGTATACAAAGCCATCTGATCGGGAGTATAAAAAGTCCCCTGATCAAGTAAGTAACAAAGTCCCTCACTGAGTATAACAGTTCCCTTGATGGAGTATAACAAAGCCCCCTTCATAGAGCAACAAAGTCCCCTGAATGAGTAGAACAAAGTCCCCTAATCGAGTTTAACAAAGACCCCTCATCGAGAATAACAAAGGCCTTGATCGAGTTTAACAAAGGCCCCTGGTCGAGTATAAAGAAAGTCCCCTGATCGAGTATAACAAAGTTTCCTGATCGAGCAAAAACAAAGACACCTGGTCGAGTATAAATAAAGTCCCCTGATCGAGTATAACAAAGTTTCCTACTCAACAAAACAATGCCCCTGGTCGAGTATAACAAAATCCCCTGATCGAGTTTAACAAAAGCCCCTTGATCGAGTTTAACAAAGGCCCCTAATCGAGTATAACAAACTCCCCTGGTCGAGTATACCAAGTCCCCTGATGGAGTATAACAAAGTCCCCTGATCGAGTATAACAATGTCCCCTGAACGATTATAACAAAGGCCCCTGATCGAGTATAACAAAAGTTCCCTGATCGAGTATAACGCCATCTGATCGAGTATAAAAAAGTCCCCTGATCAAGTATATAACAAAGTCCCTCACTGAGTATAACAAAGTTCCCTGATGGAGTATAACAAAGCCCTCATAGAGTATAAAAGTCCCCTGAACGAGTAGAACAAAAGTCCCCTAATCGAGTTTAACAAAGACCCCTCATCGAGAATAAATAACAAAGGCCTTTTGATCGAGCTTAACAAAGGCCCCTTTAATTCGAGTATAACAAAGTCCCCTAATCGAGAATAACAAAGTCCCCTGAACGAGTATAACACAGTCCCCTCATCGAGTATAACAGCGTCTCCTCATCGAGTATAAATAAAGTCCCTGACCGAGTATAACAAAGTCCACTGATCGAGTATAACAAAGTCCCCTGAACGATTATAACAAAGGCCCCATATCAAGTATAACAAAGCTCTCTGATTGAGTATAAATATAGCCCCTATCGAGTATTACAAAGTCCCCTGCTCAAGTATATCAACTTCCCCTGAACGAGTATAACAAAGTCCCCTGATCGCGTATAACAAAGTTCCTCACCGAGTATAACAAAGGTCCCTGATCGAGTGTACAAGCCACCTCATAGAGCATAACAAAGTCCCCTGATCGAGTATAACAAAGTCCCTGATCGGGTATAGCAAAGGCCCCCTAATCGAGTATAACAAAGGCCCTCATCGAGTAGCAACAAAGTACCATGATCTAGTATAACAGCGCCCCTGATCGAGTATATAACAAAGTCCCCTGATCGAGTATAACAAAGTCCTGAACGATTATAACAAAGGCCCCTGATCAAGTATAACAAAGCCTGCTGATCGAGTATAACAGCCCCTGATCGAGTATAACAAAGTCCCCTGATCAAGTTTAACAAAGTCCCTGAACGAGTATAACAAAGTCCCCTGATCGAATATAACAAAGGCCCCTCACCGAGTATAAATGCTACCTGATGGAGTATAACAAAGCCCTCATAGAGTATAACAAAGTATCCTGATCGAGTATAACAAAGTCCCTAATCGGGTATAACAGCGTCCTGGATCGAGTATAACAAAGTTCCTACCGAGTAAAACAAAGCCCTCATCGAGTATAACAAAGTCCCCTGATCGAGTATACAACAAAGTCCCTGATTGAGTATAAATAAAAGTCCCTGAACGATTATAACAAAGGCCCCTAATCGAGTATGGCAACAAAGTTTCCTGATCGAGTAAAACAAAGCCCTCCCTGATCGAGTATAACAAAAGTCCCCTGATCGAGTATAACAAAAGTCCGATCGAGTGGCAACAATAATGGCCCCTGATCGAGTTTAACAAAGGCCTCTCATCGAGTATATAACAAAGTCGCCTGGTCGAGAATAACAAAGGCCCCTGATCGAATATAACAAAGGCGCGTGAACGAGTATAACAGCGTCTCCCTGATCGAGTATAACAATGTTCCCTGATCGAGTATAACAAAGCCCTCTGATCGAGTATAACAAAGTCCCCCTCATCGAGAATAAGAAAAAAGTCCCTGATCGAGTATAACAAAGCCCCCTCATCAAGTATAACATAGGCCCTGATCGAGTATAACAAAGTCCCCCTCATCGAGAATAAGAAAGTCCCCTGATCGAGTATAACAAAGCCCCCTCATCAAGTATAACATAGGCCCCTGATCGAGTATAACAAACACCCCTGGTCGAGTATAACAAAGTCCCCTGATAGAGTATAACAAAGTCCCCTGATCGAGTATAACAAAGTCCCTGATCGAGTATAACAAAGTCGCCTGAACGATTATAACAAAGTGCAATATTCGAGAATAACAAACTCCCCTGATCGAGTATAACAATGGCCCCTAATCGAGTATAACAAAGTCCCCTCATCGAATATAACAAAGTTCCCTGATCGAGTATAACAAAGTCCCCTCATCGAGTATAACAAAGGCCCCTCATCGAGAATAACAAAGTCCTATGATCGAGAATAACAAAGTCCCCTCATCGAATATAACAAAGTCCCCTGATCGAGTATAACAAAGTCCCCTGATCGAGTATAACAAAATCCCCTGATCGAGTATAACAAAATCCCCTGAACGATTATAACAAAGGCCCCTCATCGAGTATAACAAAGTTTCCTGATCGAGTAAAACAAAGTCCCCTGATCGAGTATAACAAAGTCCCCTGATCGAGTATAACAAAGTCCTCTGATTGAGTATAATAAAGTCCCCTGATCGAGTATAACAAAGTCTCCTGAACGATTATAACAAAAGCCCCTGATCGAGTATAACAAAGTTTCCGGATCGAGTAAAACAAAGGCCCCTGATCGAGTATAACAAAGTTCATTGATCGAGTATAACAAAGCCCCCTGATCGAGTATAACAAAGTCCCCCTGACCGAGAATAAGAAAGTCCCCTGATCGAGTATAACAAAGCCCCCTCATCAAGTATAACAAAGGCCCCTGATCGAGTATAACAAAGACCCCTGGTCGAGTATAACAAAGTCCACTGATCGATTATAACAAAGCTTCCTGATCGAGTAAAACAATGCCCCCTGATCGAGTATAACAAAGTCCCCTGATCGAGTATAACAAAAGCCCCTGATCGAGTTTAACAAAGGTCCCTAATCGAGTATAACAAACTCCCCAGGTCGAGTATCACAAAGTCCCCTGATGGAGTATAACAAAGTCCCCTGATCGAGTATAACAATGTCCCCTGAACGATTATAACAAAGGCCCCTGATCGAGTATAACAAAGTTCCCTGATCGAGTATGACAAAGCCATCTGATCGAGTATAAAAAAGTCCCCTGATCGAGTATAACAAAGTCCCCTCACTGAGTAAAACAAAGTTCCCTGATGGAGTATAACAAAGCCCCCCTCATAGAGTATAACAAAGTCCCCTGAACGAGTAGAACAAAGTCCCCTAAACGAGTTTAACAAAGACCCCTCATCGCGAATAACAAAGGCCTTTGATCGAGTTTAACAAAGGCCCCTATTCGAGTATAACAAAGTCCCCTGATCGAGTATAACAAAGTCCCCTGAACGAGTAAAACACAGTCCCCTCATCGAGTATAACAAAGGCCCCTCATCGAGTATAACAAAGTCCCCTGACCGAGTATAAAACAGTTCTCATTGTGTATATAAATAAAGTCCCTGATCGAGTATAACAAAGTCCCTGAACGAGTATAACAAAGGCCCTCATCGAGTTTAACAAAGGCCCTCATCGAGTATATAACAAGGCGCGTGAACGGTATAACAAAGGCCCTGATCGAGTAGAACAATGTTCCCTGATCGGTATAACAAAGCCCACTGATGAGTATAACAAAGTCCCCTCATCGAGAATAAGAAAGTCCCCTGATCAGTATAACAAAGACCCTGGTCGAGTATAACAAAGTCCCCTGATAGAGTATAACAAAGGCCCTGATAGAGTATAACAAGGGCCCGTGATCGAGTATAACAAAGTCCCTGATTGAGTATAACAAACTCCCTGGTCGAGTATAACAATGTCCCTGATCGAGTATAACAAAGTCCCTGATCAGAGTATACCAAAGTCGCCTGAACGATTATAACAAAGTGCCCTATTCGAGAATAACAAACTCCCTGATCGAGTATAAAAATGGCCCCTAATCAGGTATAACAAAGTCCCTCATCGAATATAACAAAGTTCCTGATCGAGTAGAACAAGTCCCTCATCGAGTATAACAAAGGCCCCTCATCGAGTATAACAAAGTCCTATGATCGAGAATAACAAAGTCCCTCATCGAATAACAAAGTCCCCTGATCGAGTATAACAAAGTCCCTGATCGAGTATAACAAAATCCCTGATCGAGTATAACAAAATCCCTGAACGATTATAACAAAGGCCCTGATCGAGTATAACAAAGTTTCCTGATCGAGTAAAACAAAGCCCCTGATCGAGTATAACAAAGTCCCTGATCGAGGTAACAAAGTCCTGGTCGAGAATAACAAAGTCCTCTGATTGGTATAACAAAGTCCTGATCGAGTATAACAAAGTCCCTGACCGAGAATGAAGTCCCTGAACGATTATAACAAACCTCATCAAGAATAACAAAGGCCCCTATTCGAGTATAACAAAGTCCCCTGATCCTGTATAATAAAGTCCCCTGAACGAGTATAACACAGTCCCATCATCGAGTATAACAAAGTCCCCTCATCGAATATAACAATGTCCCCTGATCGAGTATAACAAAGTCCCCTGATCGAGTAGAACAAAGTCCCCTCATCGAGTATAACAAAGGCCCTTCTTCGAGTATAACAAAGTCCCCTGATCGAGTATAACAAAGTTTCCTGATCGAGTAAAACAATGCCCCCTGATCGAGTATAACAAAGTCCCCTGATCGAGTATAACAAAGTCCCCTGATCGAGTATAACAAAGCTTCTGATCAAGTATAATAAAGGCCCCTGAACGAGTATAACAATGTCGTCTGGTCGAGTATAACAAAGTCTCCTGATCGAGTATAACAAAGGCCGCTGATCGAGTATAACAAAGTTCCCTGATCGAGTATAACAAAGCCCCCTGATCGAGTATAACAAAGTCCCCCTTATCGAGAATAACAAAGTCCCCTGATCGAGTATAACAAAGCCCATGATCGAGTTTAACAAAGGCCCCTGATCGAGTATAACAAAGTCCCCTGGTCGAGTATAACAAACTCCCCTGGTCGAGTATAACAAAGTCCCCTGATCGAGTATAACAAAGTCCCCTGATCGAGTATAACAAAGTTCCTGAACGATTATAACAAAGGCCCCTGATCGAGTATATAACAAAGTCCCTGATCGAGTATACAAGTCCCTGTATAACAAAGTCCCCTGAACGAGTATAACAAAAGCCCTGATCGAGTATAACAAAACCCCCTATCGAGTATAACAAAGTCCCCTGATCAAGTATAACAAAGTCCCCTGAACGAGTATAACAAAGGACCCCTGATCGAGTTTAACAAAGGCCCCTGATCGAGTATAACAAAGTCCCCTGGTCTGGTATAACAAAGGCCCCTCATCGAGTTTGACAAAGGCCCCTCATCGAGTATAACAAAGTCCCCTGGCCGAGAATAACAAACTCCCCTGGTCGAGTATAACAAAGTCCCTGATCGAGTATAACAAAGTCCCCGATCGTATAACAAAGTCCCCTGATTGAGTATAAAAAGTCCCCTGATCGAGTATAACAATCCCCTGAAGATTATAACAAAGTCCCCTGATCGAGTATAACTAAGTACCCTGAACGATTATAACAAAGGCCCCTGATCGAGTTTAACAAAGTTCCCTGATCGAGTATAACAAAGGCACCTGATCGAGTATAACAAAGTCCCCTCATCGAGTATAACAACGTCCCCTGATCGAGTATAACAAAAGCCCCTGATCGAGTTTAACAAAGGCCCCTAATCGAGTATAACAAACTCTCCTGGTCGAGTATAAAAAAGCCCCTTGATCGAGTATAACAAAGTCCCCTGAACGATTATAACAAAGGCCCCTGATCGAGTACAACAAAGTTCCCTGATCGAGTATAACAAAGCCCCCTGATCGAGTATAACAAAGTCCCCTGATCGAGAATAACAAAGTCCCCTGATCGAGTATAACAAAGGCCCCTGATCAAGTTTTAGCCGTGGCCCATGATCGAGTATAACAAAGTCCCCTGGTCGAGTATAACAACGGCCCCTCATCGAGTTTACCAAAGGCCCCTCATCGAGTATAACAAAGTCCCCTGGTCGAGTATAACAAACTCCCCTGGTCGATTATAACAAAGGCCCCTGATCAAGTATATCAAAGCCCCCTGATCGAGTATAACAAAGCCCCCTCATCGAGTATAACAAAATCCCCTGATCAAGTATAACAAAGTCCCCTGAACGAATAGAACAAAGTCCCCTAATCGAGTTTAACAAAGGCCCCTCATCGAGAATATCAAAGGCCTTTGATCGAGTTTAACAAAGGCCCCTATTCGAGTATAACAAAGTCCCCTGATCCTGTATAACAAAGTCCCCTGAACGAGTATAACACAGTCCCATCATCGAGTATAACAAAGTCCCCTCATCGAATATAACAATGTCCCCTGATCGAGAATACCAAAGTCCCCTGATCGAGTAGAACAAAGCCCCCTAATCGAGTATAACAAAGTGCCCTCGTCGAGTATAACAAAGTCCCATGATCGAGTATAACAAAGTCTCCTGATCGAGTATAACAAAGTCCCCTGATCGAGTATAACAAAGACCTCTGATCGAGTATAACAAAGTGCCCTGATCGAGTATAACAAAGTCCCCTGATCGAGTATAACAAAGGACCCTGATCGAGATCGAGTATAACAAAGGCCCTGATCGAGTTTAACAAAGGCCCTTGATCGCGTATAACAAAGTCCCCTGCTCGAGTATAATAAACTCCCCTGGTCGAGTATAACAAAGTCCCCAGATTGAGTATAACAAAGTCCCTTGAACGATTATAACAAAGGCCCCTCATCAAGTATAACAAAGCCCCCTCATCGTGTATAAGAAAGCCCCCTCATCGAGTATAACAAAGTCCCCAGATCAAGTATAACAAAGTCCCCTGAACAAGTATAACAAAGTCCCCTGATCAAGTATAACAAAGTCCCCTCACCGAGTATAACAAAGTTCCTTGATCGAGTATAGCAAAGTCCCCTGATCGGGTACAACAATGTTCCCTAATAGAGTATAACAAAGCCCCCTGATCGAGGATAACAAAGTCCCCTGGTCGAGTATAACAAACTCCCCTGGTCGAGTATAACAAAGTCTCCTGATCGAGTATAACAAAGTCCCTTAATCAAGTATAACAAAGGCCTCTGATCGAGTATAACAAAGTCCTCTGAACGATTAAAACAAAGGCCCCTGATCGAGTATAACAAAGTTCCCTGATCGAGTTTAACAAAGGCCCCTGATCGAGTATAACAAAGATCCCCTGGTCGAGTATAACAAAGGCCCCTCATCGAGTTTAACAAAGGCCTCTCATCGAGTATAACAAAGTCCCCTGATCGAGTATAATAAAGGCCCCTCATCGAGTATAACAAAGTCCCCTGGTCGAGTATAACAAACTCCCCTGGTCGAGTATAACAAAGTCTCCTGATCCAGTATAACAAAGTCCCTTGATCAAGTATAACAAAGGCCTCTGATCGAATATAACAAAGTCCTCTGAACGATTATAACAAAGGCCCCTGATCGAGTATAACAAAGTTCCCTAATCGAGTATAACAAAGGCCCCTGATCGAGTATAACAAAGATCCCCTGGTCGAGTATAACAAAGGCCCCTCATCGAGTTTAACAAAGGCCCATCATCGAGTATAACAAAGTCCCCTGGTCGAGTATAACAAACTCCCCTGGTCGAGAATAACAAAGTCCCTTCATCGAGTATAACAAATTCCCCTGATCGAGTAGAACAAAGTCCCCTCATCGAGTATAACAAAGGCCCCTCATCGAGTATAACAAAGTCACATGATCGAGAATAACAAAGTCCCCTCATCGAATATAACAAAGGCCCCTGATCAAGTATAACAAAGCCCCCTGATCGTGTATAACAAAGCCCTTTTATCGAGTATAACAAAGTCCACTGATCGAGTATAACAAAGTCCCGTGATCGAGTATAACAAAGTCCCCTGTTCGAGTATAACAAAGTCCCCTGAACGATTATAACAAAGGCCCCTGATCGAATATAACAAAGTTACCTGATCGAGTAAACCCCCTGATCGAAAACAAAGTCCCCTGATCTAAGATATAACAAAGTCCCCTGATCGAGTATAACAAATTCCCCTGATCGAGTATAACAAAGTCCCCTGATCGAGAATAACAAACTCCCCTGATCGAGTATAACAATGTCCCCTGAACGATTATAACAAAGGCCCCTGATCGAATATAACAAAGTTACCTGATCGAGTAAAACAAAACCCCCTGATCGAGTATAACAAAGTCCCCTGATCGACTATAACAAAGTCCCCTGATCGAGTATAACAAAGGCCCCTGATCGAGTTTAACAAAGGCCCCTCATCGAGTATAACAAAGTCCCCTGGTCGAGTATAACAAAGGCCCCTGATCGAATATAACAAAGGCGCTTGAACGAGTATAACAAAGGCCCCTGATCGAGTATAACAAAGTTCCCTGATCGAGTATAACAAAGTCCCCTGATCGGGTATAACAAAGTTCCCTCATCGAGTATAACAAAGTCCCCTGGTCGAGTATAACAAAGTCCCCTGATAGAGAATAACAAAATCCCCTGATCGAGTATAACAAAGGCCCCTGATCGAGTATAACAAAGGCCCCTGATCAAGTATAACAAAGTCCCCTGATCGAGAATAACAAAGACCCCTCACCGAGTATAACAAAGTTCCCTGCTCGAGTATAACAAAGTCCCCTGATCGAGTATAACAAAGGCCTCTGATCGAGTATAACAAAGTCCCCTGATCGAGTATAACAAAGTCCCCAGATCAAGTATAACAAAGTCCCCTGAACAAGTATAACAAAGTCCCCTGATCGAGTATAACAAAGTCCCCTCACCGAGTATAACAAAGTACCCTGATCGAGTATTGCAAAGTCCCCTGATCGGGTACAACAAGGGACCCTGATCGAGTATAACAAAGTCCGCTGAACGAGTATAACAAAGTCCCATGATCGAGTATAACAAAGTTCCTTAATCGAGTATAACAAAGGCCCTAATCGAGTATAACAAAGTCCCCTGGTCGAGTATAACAAAGTCCCCTGATAGAGAATAACAAAATCCCCTGATCGAGTATAACAAAGGCCCCTGATCGAGTATAACAAAGGCCCCTGATCAAGTATAACAAAGTCCCCTGATCGAGAATAACAAAGACCCCTCACCGAGTATAACAAAGTTCCCTGCTCGAGTATAACAAAGCCCCCTCTTAGAGTATAACAAAGTCTACTGATCGAGTATAACAAAGTCCCCTGATCGGGTATAACAAAGGCCCCTAATCGAGTATAACAAAGGCCCCTCATCGAGTATAACAAAGTACCATGGTCGAGTATAACAGAGTTCTGTCATCGAATATAACAATATCCCCTCATCGAGTATAGCCAATTCCCCTGATCGAGTAGAACAAAGTCCCCTCATCGAGTATAAAAAAGGTCCCTCGTCGAGTATAACAAAGTCCCATGATAAAAAAGGTCCTCGTCATGAGTATAACAAAGTCCATGATCGAGAATAACAAAAGTCCCCTCATCCCGAAGATATATATCAAGGATCCTGATCGAGTATAACAAAGTCCCTGATCGAGAAAAACAAAGTCTGATCGGGTATAACCAAAAGTCCCTGAGCGATTATAACAAAGGCCCTGATCGAATATAACAAAGTTACCTGATCGAGTAAAACAAAACCCCCTGATCGACTATAACAAAGTCCCCTGATCGAGTATAACAAAGTCCCCTGATCGAGTATAACAAAGGCCCCTGATCGAGTTTAACAAAGGCCCCTCATCGAGTATAACAAAGTCCCCTGGTCGAGTATAACAAAGGCCCCTTATTGAATATAACAAAGGTGCCTGAACGAGGATAACAAAGGCCCGTGATCGAGTATAACAAAGTTCCCTGATCGAGGATAACAAAGTCCCCTGATCGGGTATAACAAAGTCCCCCTGGTCGAGAATAACAAAGTCCCCTAATCGAGTATAACAAAGTGCCCTAATCGAGTATAACAAAGTGCCCTCATCGAGTATAACAAAGTCCCCTGATCGAGTATAACAAAGCCCCCTCATCGAGTATAACAGAGTCCCCTGATCGAGGATAACAAAGTCCTTGATCGAGTATAACAAAGTCCCCTCATGGAGTATAACAAAGTCTCCTGATCGAGTATAACAAAGTCCCCTGATCGAGTATAACAAAGACCTCTGATCGAGTATAACAAAATCCCCTGATCGAGTATAACAAAGTCCCCTGATCGACTATAACAAAGGACCCTGATCGAGTTTAACAAAGTCCTTGAACGATGATAACAAAGGCCCCTCATCAAGTATAACAAAGCCCCCCTCATCGTGTATAAGAAAGCCCCCTCATCGAGTATAACAAAGTCCCCAGATCAAGTATAACAAAGTCCCCTGAACAAGTATAACAAAGTCCCCTGATCGAGTATAACACAGTCCCCTCACCGAGTATAACAAAGTTCCTTGATCGAGTATAGCAAAGTCCCCTGATCGGGTACAACAATGTTCCCTAATCGAGTATAACAAAGCCCCCTGATCGAGGATAACAAAGTCCCCTGGTCGAGTATAACAAACTCCCCTGGTCGAGTATAACAAAGTCTCCTGATCGAGTATAACAAAGTCCCTTGATCAAGTATAACAAAGGCCTCTGATCGAGTATAACAAAGCCCTCTGAACGATTATAACAAAGGCCCCTGATCGAGTATAACAAAGTTCCCTGATCCAGTATATCAACTTCCCTGAACGAGTATAACAAAGTCCGCTTATCGCGTATAACAAAGTCCCCTCACGAGTATATTAAAGTTCCCTGATCGAGTATAACAAAGCCACCTCAAAGTATAACAAAGTCCCTGATCGAGTATAACAAAGTCCCTGATCGGGTATA
The DNA here is from genome assembly GCF_018991925.1 of Homarus americanus. Taxonomy (NCBI): domain Eukaryota; kingdom Metazoa; phylum Arthropoda; class Malacostraca; order Decapoda; family Nephropidae; genus Homarus; species Homarus americanus. The sequence continues at coordinate 15,284 of NW_024753371.1, forward strand.
ACAAAGGCCCCTGATCGAGTATAACAAAGGCCCCTCATCGAGTATAACAAAGTACCATGATCTAAATACAAAGGCCCTGATCGAGTATAACAAAGTCCCTGATCGAGTATAACAAAAGTCCCTGAACGATTATAACAAAGGCCCTGATCCAAGTATAACAAAAGCCCGCTGATCGAGTATAACAAAGCCCCTGATCGAGTATAAAAAAGCCCCTGATCGAGTATAACAAAGCCCCTGATCGAGGTATAACAAAATCCCTGATCAAGTATAACAAAGTCCCTGAACGAGTAGAACAAAGTCCCTAATCAAGTATAAAAAGTCCCTGAACAGAGTATAACAAAAGGCCCCTGATCATGTATAACAAAGCCCCCTCATCGAGTATAACAAAGCCCCTCATCGAGTATAACAAAGTTCCCTGATCAAGTATAACAAAATCCTGAACGAGTATAACAAAGTCCCTGATCGAGTATAACAAAGTCCCTGATCGAGTATAACAAAGTCCCTGATCGAGTATAACAATGTCCCTTGAACGATTATAACAAAGGCCTGATCCAAGTATAACAAAGCCCCTGATCGGGTATAAAAAAGCCCTCATTGAGTATAAGAAAATCCCTCATGAAGTATAACAAAGTCCCTGAACGAGTAGAACAAAGTCCCTCATCGAGTTTAACAAAAGGTAACTCATCGAGAATAACAAAGGCTTTTGATCCGAGTTTAACAAACCCCTGATCGAGTATAACAAAGCCCCTCATCAGGTATAACAAAGTCCCTGATCGAGGATAACAAAGTCCTTGATCTAGTATAACAAAGTCCCCTGATCGAGGTAAAACAAAGTCTCCTGATCGAGGTATAACAAAGTCCCTGATCGAGTATAACAAATTACTCTGATCCGAGTATAACAAAGGCCCTCATTGAGTATAACAAAGTCCTGATCAGGTATACAAAGTCCCTGATCGAGTATGACAAAGTCCCTGATTGAGTATAAAAGTCCTGATCGAGTATAACAAAGTCTGAACGATTATAGCAAAAGGCCCTGATCGAGTATAACAAAGTTCTGATCGAGTATAACAAAGCCACCTGATCGGGTATAACAAAAGTCCCCTGATCGAGTATAACAAAGTCCCTGATCCGAGTATCACAAAGCCCTGATCGGGTTTAACAAGGCCCTAATCGAGTATACAAACTCCCTGGTCGAGTATAAAAAGTCCCCAGATCGAGTATAACAAAGTCCCTGAACGATTATACAAAGGCCCCTGATCGAGTATAACAAAGTTCCCTGATCGAGTATAAAAGCCCCTCATCGAGTATAACAAAGTCCCTGATCGAGAATAACAAAGTCCCCTGATCGAGTATAACAAAGGTCCCTCATCGGAGTTTAACAGAGGCCCATGATCGAGTATAACAAAGTCCCTGGTCGAGTATAACAAAGGCCCCTCATCGAGTTTAACAAAGGCCCTCATCGAGTATAACAAAGTCCCTGGTCGGTATAACAACCTCCCTGGTCGATTATAACAAGGCCCTGATCCAAGTATAACAAGCCCTTTCATCGAGTATAACAAATCCCCTCATCGGGTATAACAAAATCCCCTGATCCAAGTATAACAAAGTCCCTAAACAAGTAGAACAAAGTCCCATGATCAAGTATAACAAAGTCCCTGAACAGAGTATAACAAAAGGCCCTGATCATGTATAAAAAAGCCCCCATCGAGTATAACAAAGCCCCCTCATCGAGTATAAGAATGTTTCCTGATCCAAGTATAACAAAGTCCCTGAACGAAGTATAACCAAGTCCCTGATCGAGTATAACAAAAGTCCCTGATCGGAGTATAACAAAGTCCCTGATCGAGTATAACAAAGTCCCTGAACGATTATAACAACAAAGGCCCTGATCAAGTATAAGCCCTAATCCGGGTATAACAAAGCCCCCTCATTGAGTATAAGAAAGTCCCTCATGAGTATAACAAAGTCCCCTGAATAAGTAGAACAAAGATCCTCATCGAGTTTAAAAAAGGTCCCTCATCGAGAATAACAAAGGCCTTTGATCCGAGTTTAAAGAGCCCTGTTCGAGCATAACAAAGTCCCTGATCGAGTATAACAAAGGTCCCTGATTGAGTATAAAAAGTCCCTGATCGAGTATTACAAAGTCCTAAACGATTATAACAAAAGGCCCTGATCGAGTATAACAAAGTTCCTGATCGAGTATAACAAATACCCTGATCGAGTATAACAAAAGCCCTGATCAAGTATGACAAAGGCCCTAATCAGGTATAACAAAGTCGCCTGGTCGAGTATAACAAAGCCCCTGATCGAGAGTATAACAAAGTCCCCTTATCGAGAATAACAAAGTCCTGATCGAGTATAACAAAGCCCTGATCCAAGTATAACAAAGTCCCAGTTCGAGTATAACAAAGTCCCTGGTCCAGTATAAAAAGTCCCTGATCAGTATAGCAAGGCCCTCATCGAGTACAACAAAGGCCCTAATCTAGTATAACAAAGTCCCCTCATCGGGTATAACAAAACCCCTGATCGAGCAAAACAAAGTCCCGATCGAGTATAACAAAGTCCCTCACCGAGTATAACAAAGTTCCTGATCGAGTATAACAAAGCCCCTCATAGAGTATAACAAAGTCCCTGATCAAGTATAACAAAGTCCCCTGATCGGGTATAACAAAGGCCCTGATCAGAGTATAACAAAGGCCCTCATCGAGTATAACAAAGTCCCATGATCGAGTATAACAAAGTCAAGTCCCTCATGGAATATAACGAAATCCCCTGATCGAGTATAACAAATTACCCTGATCCGAGTAGAACAAAGTCCCTCATCAAGTATAACAAAAGGCCCTCATCGAGTATAACAAAGTCCCCGCCTTGATCGAGAATAACAAAGTCCCTCATCCAGATGTAACAAGTCCCTGGTGGGGAGATTAACAAAAAGTCCCCTGATCCAGGTATAACAATGTGCCCTGATCGAGAGTATAACAAAAGTCCCCTGAACGATTTTAACAAGGCCCTGATCGAGTATAACAAGGAGATTTCTGATCGAGTAAAAAGCCCCCTGATCCGGTATAACAAAGTCCCTCATCGAGTGTAACAAAATCCCCTGATCAAGGTATAACAAAAATCCCTCATTGAGTATAACAAAGTCCCATGAACAAGTATAATAAAAAGTCCCCTGGTCGGTATAACAAACTCCCTGGTCGAGTATAACAAAAGTCCGCTGATCGAGTATGTAATCCCTGATCGAGTACCAACAATGTCCCATGAACGATTATAACAAAGGCCCCTGACCGAGGTATAACAAAGTTCCCCTGATCGTGTATAACAAAACCCCCTATCGAGTATAACAAAGGCCCTGACCGAAGAGTATAACAAAGTTCCCTGATGATCGTGTATAACAAGAAAGCCCCTGATCGGTATATAAAAGCCCTGATCGAGTATAACAAACTCACCTGATCCGAGTATAACAAAAGTCCCTGGTCGAGTATAACCAGGCCCCTCTTCGAGAGTTTAACAAAACTCATCGAAGTATAACAAAAGTCCTGGTCGGTATAACAAAAAAAACTCCCTGGTCGAGTATAACAAAGTCCCTGATCGAGGATAACAAAGTCCCTGATCGAGTATAACAAAAGTCCCTGAACAGTTATAACAAAGGCCCTGATCCAAATATAACCAAAGCCCTAATCGGGTATAACAAAACCCTCATTGAGTATAAGAAAGTCCCCTGATGAAGTATAAACAAAGTCCCCTGAACGAATAGAACAAGAGTCCCTCATCAGGTATAAACAAAACCCCCTCATCAAAGTAACACAAAGTCCCCGATCGAGTATATAGAGTCCCCTCACGGGAGTATAACAAGTTCTGATCCATGCTATAAGCCCCCCTCATAGGGATAACAAATTCCTGGTCAGTATAGCAAAGTCCCTGATCGGTGTGAGAAGCCCTGATTAGAACATCAACGAGGCCCTCATAAGGTATAACAAAGTCCCGTGATCGAGTATAACAAAGAGTCCCTCTCGAATATAACAAAGTCCCCTGATCTGGTAAAACAAAATTCCAATGATCTCGGTGGAACAAAAGTCCCTCATCGAAATTATAACAAAGGCCCCTCATCGGTATAACAAAGTCCGCGATCGAGAATAACAAAGTCCCTCATCGAATATAACAAAGTCCTATTCGAGTATAAAGAAAGTCCTGATCAGTATAACAAAAATCTGATCGGTATAACAAAATCCTGAGCAGTTATAACCATGAGGCCCCTGATCGGGTATAACAAAAGTTTCACGGTCGGTAAGCGAAAGCCCCTGATCATGGGTATAACAAAGTCCCTGATCCCGGGTATAACAAGTCCCCTGGTCGAGTATAACAAGTCACTCGATTGGAGTATAAGCAGAAGTCCCCTGATCCGAGGTATAACAAAGTTCCCTGAACTTAGGAACCGCCATAAAGGCCCCTGATCGAGTATAACAAAGGTTCCGGATCCTTGAGAGTAAAACAAGGCCCTGAGTCAGAGTATAACAAAGTTCCCTGATCGAGTATAACAAAAAGGCTGATCGAGTATAACAAAAGTCCCCCTGACCGAGAATAGAAAAGTCCTGATCGGGTATAACGCCATGCCCCCCTCATCAGAAATATAACCAAGGCCCTGATCGAGAGTATAACAAAGACCCATGGTCTAAAGTATAACAAAGTCCCTGATCGAGAGTATATGGTTTCCTGATGATCTGAGTATAATGCCCCCTGGTCCGGGTATAACAAAGTCCTGATCGGTATAACCAAGCGCCCTCAAGGTTTAACAAAGGCCCCATCGAGTATAAACAAACTCCTGGTCGGTATACCAAGTCCCTGATGGAATGTAACAGAGTCCTGATCCAGGTACTTAACGTGTCCCCTGAACATTGATGATTATAACAAAAAGGCCCCTGATCGAGAATATAAAGTTCCCTGATCAGCGGTATAACGAAAGCCATCTGATCCCAGTATAAAGTCCCTGATCGAGTATAACAAAGTCCTCACTGAGTATAACAAAGTTTCACTGATGGTATAACAAAGCCCCCCCTCATAGAGGTATAACAAAGTCCCTGAACAGGTAGACAAAGTCCCCTAAATCGAGATTAACAAGGGCCCCTCATCAAGAATAACAAAGGGGCTTTGATCGAGGTTCTTTCTAAAGGCCCCTACTCCGAGAGTATAACAAAGTCCTAGGTCTGAGTATAACAAAATTCCCCTGAACGAGTATAACACAGTCCCTCATCAAGTATAACGAGGCCCTCATCGAGGTATAACAAAGTCTGACCGAGTATAACGAGTCCACTGATCAGGTATGGCAAAGTCCTGAACGGTGATGAATTATAACAAAGGCCCCCATATCAATGCTTAGCTCTGATTGAGTACCTAACATAGCCCCCTCATCAAATTACAAAAGTCCCTTGCTCCAAGTATATCAACTTCCCCTGATCGGTATAACAATGTCCCTGAACGATTATAACAAAAGGCCCTGATCGAGAATAACAAAGTTCCTGATCGCGGAAATTATATAAAATATACAATCAGTATAAAAAAGAATCCCTGATCGGTATGTAAAGTCCCCCTCACTGAGGTATAACAAGGATTCTACTGATGGGAGTATAACAAAGCCCCCTCATAGAGTATAACAAAAGTCCCTGAACAAGAGTAGACAAATTACTATTGAGGATTAACAAAGGCCCATCGAGAATAACAAAGGGGCTGATCAGGTTTAACCAAAGGCCCCTATTCGAGTATAACAAAGTCCCCTGATCCAAGTATAACAAGTCCCTGAACAGGTATAACACAGTCCCCTCATCGAGTATAACAAAGGCCCCTCATCGAGTATAACAAGTCCCCGGCAGGTATAACAAAGTCCACTGATCAGTATAACAAAGTCCCTGAACGATTATAACGAGGCCCCATATCCAAATGTAACAAAAGCTCTCTGATTGAGTATAACATGGCCCCCTCATCGAGTATTACAAAGTCCCTTGCTCAAATATATCAACTTCCCTGAACAGGTATAACAAAGGGTCTGGTCGCATATAACGAAATCCCTCTTGGAGGTATAACAAAGTTCCCTGATCGAGTATAACAAAACTACCTCATAGAGTATAACAAAAGTCCCCTGATGAGTATAACAAAGTCCCCTAGTCGGGGTATAACAAAGGCCCCTGATCGAGGTGTAACAGGGGCCCTCATCGAGAGTATAACAAAAGTACTGTGATCTAGTATAACAAGGCCCCTGATCCGGAGTAGAACAGGAAGTCCCCTGATCGAGGTATAACAAAGTCCCCTGAACGATTATAACAAAGGCCCCTCATCAAGTATAACAAGCCCGCTGATCCCGAGTATAACAAAGCCCCTGATCGAGTATAACAAAGTCCCCTGATCAGGATTTATAAAATCCCTGAACGAGGTATAACAAAGTCCCTGATCCGAGTATAACAAAGTCCCCTCACCGAGTATAACAAAAGTTCCTGATGGAGTATAACAAAGCCCCCTCATAGAGAGTATAACAAAAGTCCCTGATCGAGGTATAAAGTCCTAATCGGGTATAACAAAGGCCCTGATCGAGTATAACAAAGTTCCTGTCGAGGTAAAAATAAAGCCCCTCATCAGTATAACAAAGTCCCCTGATCCAGGTATATAAAGAATCCCCTGATTGAGTATATAAAGTCGTGAACGATTATAACAAAGGCCCTAATCGAGTATAACAAAAGGATTTCCTGATCGAGTAAACAAAGCCCCCTGATCGGTATAACAAGGTCCCTGATCAGTATAAGAAAGTCATGATCGAGTATAACAATGGCCCCTGATCAGGTTTAACAAAAGGCCCTCATCGAGTATAACAAAGAGCGCCTGAACAGGTATAACGGGCCCTGATCAGAGTATAACAATATTCTCTGATCGGAAGGTATAACAAAGCCCACTGATCGGAGTATAATAAGTCCCCCTCATCGAGAATAGAAAGTCCCCTGATCCGAGTATAACAAAGCCCCCTCATCAAGTATAACATAGGCCCCTGATCGAGTATAAAGAAAAGACCCTGATTGAGTATAACAAAAGTCCCTGATGAAGTATAACAAAGGCCCCTGATCGAGGTATAACAAGGGCCCCTGATCGAGAATACTCTTTCAAAAAGTCCTTGTCGAGTATAAAAAAGTCCACTGATCGAGTATATAACAAAAGGCCCTGATCGGGTATAACAAAGTACCATGATCGAGAATAACAAAATCCCCTGATTGAAATTACAAACTCCCTGGTCAAAGAGGTATAGCAAGTCCCTGATCTAGTATAACAAGTCCTTGATCGAGGTATAACAAAGTCGCCTGAACGATCATAACAAAACCCTGGTACAAAGAATAACAAGAGTCCCCTGATCAGTATAAAAAGCTGGCCCCCCCTAATCGAGTATAACAAAGTCCCCTCATCAGGCCAACAAAGTTCCCTGATCGAGTAGGGCAAAAGTCCCTCATCAGGTATAACAAAGGCCCCTCATCGAGTATAACAAGTCCCATGATCGAGAATAACAAAGTCCCTCATCGAACCTAACAAAAGTCCCTGATCCCGAGGAGGTATAACAAAAGTCCCTGATCCAGTATAACAAAATCCCCTGATCGAGGTATAACAAATCCCCTGAACGATTATAACAAAGGCCCCTGATCCCGAGTATAACAAAGTTTCCTGATTGAGTAAACTAAAGCCCCTGATCGAGTATAACAAAAGTCCCTGATCGAGTATAACAAAAGATCCCTGGTCAGGCACCAACAAAGTCACTCTGATTGAGTATAACAAAAAGTCCCCTGATCGAGTATAACAAAGTCCCTGAACGATTATAACAAAGGCCCGATCAGGCCCTATATAAAGTTCCGAGATCAGGTAAAACCTGAAGCCCTGATCGAGTATAACAAAGTTCCTAGTCAGGAAGTATAACAAAGCCCCTGATCAGTATAACAAAGTCCCCTGACCGAGAATAAGAAAGTCCCTGATCAGGTATAACAAAAGCCCCCTCATCAAGTATAACCAAGGCCCCTGATCCGAGTATAACCAAGACCCTGGTCCGAGTATAACAAAGAATCCACTGATCGATTATAACAAAGCTTCCTGATCGAGAGTAAACAATAATGCCCCTGATCGAGTATAACAAAGTCCCTGATCGAGTATAACAAAAGCCCCTGATCGAGTTTAACAAAGGTCCCTATTCGAGTATAACAAACTCCCAGGTCGAGTATAACAAAGTCCCCTGATGGAGTATAACAAAGTCCCCTGATCGAGTATAACAATGTCCCTGAACGATTATAACAAAGGCCCCTGATCGAGTATAACAGTTCCTGATCGAGTATGACAAAGCCATCTGATCGAGTATAAAAAGTCCCCTGATCGAGTATAACAAAGTCGCCTGAACGATTATAACAAACTGCCCTATTCGAGAATAACAATGTCCCTAATCGAGTATAAAATGGCCCCAATCGAGTATAACAAAGTCCCTCATCGAATATAACAAAGTTCCTGATCGAGTATAACAAAGCCCCTCATCGAGTATAACAAAGTCCTCTGATCGAGGATAACAAAGTCCTTGATCTAGTATAACAAAAGTCCCCTAATCGAGTAAACAAAGTCTCTGAACGAGTATAACAAAGTCCCCTGATCGAGTATAACAACGGACTCTGATCGAGTATAAACAAAGGCCCCTCATTGTGTATAACAAAGTCCCTGATCGAGTATAACAAAGTCCCTGAACGAGTATAACAAAGGCCCTCATCGAGTTTAACAGCGCCCTCATCGAGTATAACAAAGTCCCATGGTCGAGTCTAAACTCCCCTGGTCGATTATAACAAAGGCCCCTGATCAAGTATAACAAAGCCCCTAATCGAGTATAACAATGCCCTCATCGAGTATAAAAAAAATCCACTGATCAAGTATAACAAAGTCCCCTGAACGAGTTGAACAAAGTCCCCTGATCAAGTATAACAAGGTCCCTGAACGAGTATAACAAAGGCCCCAGATCATGTAACAAAGCCCCCTCATCGAGTATAACAAAGCCCCTGATCGAGTATAACAATGTCCCCTGAACGATTATAACAGGCCCCTGATCAAGTATAACAAAGCCCCCTATCGAGTATAACAAAGCCCTCATCGAGTATAACAAAATCCACTGATCAAGTATAACAAAGTCCCCTGAACGAGTTGAACAAAGTCCCCTGATCAAGTATAACAAGGTCCCCTGAACGAGTATAACAAAGGCCCCTGATCATGTATAACAAAGCCCCCTCATCGAGTATAACAAAGTCCCCTCATAAAGTATAACAAAGTCCCCTGAACGAGTAGAACAAAGTCCCCTCATTGAGTTTAACAAAGGTCCCTCATCGAGAATAACAAAGGCTTTTGATCGAGTTTAACAAAGGCCCTGTTCGAGTATAACAAAGTCCCTGATCGAGTATAACAAAGTCTCCTGACTGAGTATAAAAAGTCCCCTGATCGAGTATAACAAAGTCCCCTGAACGATTATAACAGGCCCCTGATCGAGTATAACAAAGTTCCTGATCGAGTATAACAAAGCCCCTTATCGAGTATAACAAAGTCCCCTTTTCGAGAATAACAAAGTCCCCTGATCGAGTATAACAAAGCCCCTGATCAGTATGACAAAGGCCCTCATCGAGTATAACAAAGTCGCCTGGTCGAGTATAACAAAGCCCCTGTTCGAGTATAACACGGTCCTCCTATCGAGAATAACAAAGTCCCCTAATCGAGTATAACAAAGCCCCTAATCAATTATAACAAAGGTCCCAGATCGAGTATAACAAAGTCCCCTGGTCGAGTATAAAAAGTCCCCTGATCGAGTATAGCAATGGCCCTCATCGAGTATACAAAGGCCCCTGATCGAGTATAACAAAGTCCCTCATCGGGTATAACAAAACCCCTGATCGAGTAAACAAAGTTCCCCGATCGAGTATAACAAAGTCCTCACCGAGTATCACAAAGTCCCTGATCGAGTATAACAAAGCCCTCATAGAGTATAACAAAGTCCCTGATCGAGTATAACAAATTCCCTGATCGGGTAACAAAGGCCCCTGATCGAGTATAACAAAGGCCCTCATCGAGTATAACAAAATCCCATGATCGAGTATAACCAAAGTCCCCTCATGGAATATAACGAAGTCCCCTGATCGAGTATAACAAATTACCCTGATCGAGTAGAAAAAAGTCCCCTCATCGAGTATAACAAAGGCCCCTCATCGAGTATAACAAAGTCCCATGATCGAGTATAAAAAAGTCCCTAATCGAATATAACGAAGTCCCCTGATCGAGTACAACAAATTCCCCTGTTTGAGTAGAAAAAGTCCCTCATCGAGTATAACAAAGGCCCCTCATCGAAAGTATAACAAGGGCCCTGATCGAGTATAACAAAGTCCCCTTGTCCGAGTATAACAAAGTCCACTGATCAGTATAACAATGGCCCTGATCGAAGTATAATAAAGTACCATGATCGAATAACAAAGTCCCCTGATTGAGTATAACAAAACTCCCTGGTCGAGTATAACAAAGTCCCACAGCGGTATAACAAGTCCCTCATCAAGGTATAACAAAGTCGCCTGAACGATTATAACAAGCTGCCCTATTAGGGGAATAACCAAAGTCCCCTGATCAGTATAAAAATGGCCCTAATCCAGGTATAACAAAGTCCCCTCATCGAATATAACAAAAGTTCCCTGATCCAGAGTATAACAAAGCCCCCTCATCGAGTATAACAAGATCCTCTGGTCAGGGGATAACAAAGTCCTTGATCTAGTATAACAAAGTCCCCTGATCGAGAGTAAAACAAAGTCTCCTGAACAGAGTATAACAAGTCCCTGATCAAGGTATAACAAGACTCTGATCCGAGTATAAACAAAGGCCTCATTGAGTATAACAAAGTCCCTGATCGAGTATAACAAAGGCCGCTGATCGAGTATAACAAAGTCTGATCCGGGTATAACAAAACCCCTGATCGCGAGTAAAACAAAAGTCCCCGATCAGAGTATAACAAGAATCCCCTCACCGAGTATAACAAAGCCCCTCATCAGTATAACAAAGTCCCTGGAGAATCCCCTGATCGAGTATAACAAAGGTCCTCATCGAGTTTAACAGGGGCCCATGATCGAGTATAACAAAAAGGCCCTGGTCGGTATAACAAAGGCCCTCATCGAGGTTTAACAAAAGGCCCTCATCGAGTGTAACAGAGTCCTGGTCGAGTATAACAAACTCCCCTGGTCGATTATAACAAAGGCCCCTGGTCAGATAACAAAAGGCCACTTTCTCGAGTATAACAAAGCCCCCTCATCGGGTATAACAAAATCCCTGATCAGTGCAAAATCCTGAACAGGTAGAACAAAGTCCCTGATCAAGTATAACAAGTCCCCTGAACGGGTATAACAAAAGGCCCTGATCATGTATAACAAGCCCCTCATCGAGTATAACAAAGCCCCTCATCGAGTATAATAATGTTCCCTGATAAAGTAAAACAAGTCCCGTGAGCAGAGTATAACCAAGTCCACTGATCGAGTATAACAAAAGTCCCTAGTCAGTATAAAAAGTCCCTGATCAGGTATAACAAAGTCCCCTGAACGATTACGCAAGGCCCTGATCCCAAGTATAACAAAGCCCCTGATCCCGGGTATAACAAAGCCCTCATTGAGTATAGAAAAGATCCTCAAAAGTATAACAAAGTCCCCTGAATGAGTAGAACAAAAGTCCCTCATCGAGTTTAACAAAGGTCCTCATCGAGAATAACAAAGGCCTTTGATCGAGTTTAACAAAGGCCCCTGATCCGAGTATAACAAAGTCCCCTGATCGAGTATAAGAAAAGCCCTGATCGAGTTTAACAAAGGCCCCTAATCGAGTATAACAAACTCCCTGATCCCGAGTATAACAAAGTCCCTGAACGATTATAACAAGGCCCCTGATCCAAGTATAACAAAGCCCCCTGATCGGGTATAACAAAGCCCCTCATTGGTATAAAGAATCCTCAAAATATAACAAAGTCCCCTGAATAGGTAGAACAAAGAATCTCATCGAGTTTAACAGGTCCTCATCGAGAATAACAAAAGGCCTTTGATCGAGGTTTAACAAAGGCCCCTGTTCGAGTATAACAAAGTCCCCTGATCGAGTATAACAAAAGTCCCCTGATCGAGTATAAAGAAAAGCCCTGATCGAGTTTAACAAGGCCCTAATCCAGGTATAACAAACTCCCTGGTCGAGTATAAAAAGTCCCCCAGATCGGTATAACAAAAGTCCCTGAACGATTATAACAAAGGCCCTTGATCGAGTATAACAAAGTTCCCTGATCGAGTATAACAAAGCCCCCTCATTGAGTATAACAGTCCCTGATCGAGAATAACAAGTCCCTGATCGAGTATAACAAAGGTCCTCATCGAGTTTAACAGGGCCCATAATCAGGTATAACAAAGGCCCTGGTCGAGTATAACAAAGGCCCTCATCGGGTTTAACAAGGCCCCTCATCGAGTATAACAAAGTCCCTGGTCGGTATAACAAACCCTGGTCGATTATAACAAAGGCCCTGATCCAGTATAACAAAGCCCTTTCATCGAGTATAACAAAGCCCCCTCATCGAGTATAACAAAATCCCTGATCAAGTATAACAAAAGTCCCTGAACGAGTAGAACAAAAGTCCCTGATCAGAGTATAACAAAAGTCCCTGAACAGGTATAACAAAGGCTGATCATGTATAACAAAGCCCCTCATAAGAGTATAACAAAGCCCCTCATCGAGTATAATAATGTTCCTGATAAAATTATAACAAAGTCCCTGAACGAGTATAACCAAGTCCACTGATCAAGGTATAACAAAGTCCCCTGGTCGAGTATAAAAGTCCCCTGATCGAGTATAACAAAAGTCCCTGACCGATTATAACAAAGGCCCTGATCAGTATAACAAAAGCCCCTGGTCGGGTATAACAAAGACCCCTCATTGAGTATAAAAAAGATCCCTCAAGAAGTATAACAAGTCCCTGAAGGAGTAGAACCAAAGTCCCTCATCAGGTTTAACAAAGGTCCCTCATCAAGAATAACAAAAGGCCTTTGATCGAGTTATCAAAGCCCTGTTCAGGTATAACAAGTCCCTGATCGAGTATAAAGCAAAGTCCCTGATTGAGTATAAAAAGTCCTGATCGAGTATAACAAAGTCCCTGAACGATTATAACAAGGCCCTGATCAGGTATAACAAAGTTCCTCATCGAGTATAACAAAGCCCCCTCATCGAATATAACAAAGTCCCTGATCGAGTATAACACTAGTCCCTGATCGAGTATAACAATGTGCCTGATCAGGTATAACAAAGTCCTCTGAACGATTATAACAAAGGACCCGGATCGAGTATAACAAAAGTTTCTGATCAGAGTAAAAGCTGGTCGATTATAACAAAGTCCCTGATCGAATATAACAAAGTCCCTGATCGGGTATAACAAAGTCCCTGATTGAGTATAACAAAGTCCCTGATCAGCAAGTATAACAAATCCCCTGATCGAGTATAATAAAGTCCCCTGGTCGAGTATAACAAACTCCCTGGTGGTAT
>NW_024753372.1:0-14009 GCF_018991925.1 Homarus americanus
TTGTTATACTCCACCAGGGCACTTTGTTATACTCGATCAGGGGGCTTTGTAATACTCGATCAGGAAACTTTGTTATACTCGATCAGGGGAATTTGTTATACTCGATCAGAGGACTTTGTTAAACTCGATTAGGGGCCTATCTTATTCTCGATCAGGGAACTTTGTTATACTCGATCAGGGGACTTTGTTATACTTGATCAGGGGACTTTGTTATACTCGACCAGGGGCCTTTGTTATGCTCAATAAGGAGCCTTTGTTATATTCGATCATGGGACTTTGTTATACTCGACCAGGGGACATTGTAATATTCGACCAGGGAGCTTTTTTATACTCGATCAGGGGGTTTTGTTATTCTCGATCAGGGGGTTTTGTTATACTCGATCAGTGGAATTTGTTATACTCGATCAAGGGAATTTGTTATACTCGACCAAGGGACTTTGTTATAGTCGACACAGGACGTTATACTTTCGTCCAAGGAATATTTGTTATACTCGACCAGGGGGCTTTTTTTACACGCGATCAGGGGGCTTTCTTATACTCGATCAGAGGGCTTTGTTATACTCGACGAGGGGACTTTGTTATACTCGACGAGGGGGCTTTGTTATACTCAATTAGGGAACTTTGTTATACTTGATCAAGGGCCTTTTTATATTCGCTAATGGGACTTTGTTATACTCGTCCAGGGGACTTTGTTATACTCGACGAGGGGGCTTTGTTATACTCAATTAGAAACTTTGTTATACTCGAACAGGGGACTTTGTTATACTCGATCAAGGGACTTTGTCATACTCGATCAGGGGACTTTGTTATACTCGACCAGGGGACTTTGTTATACTCAATCCGGGGGCTTTCTTATACTCGATGAGGGGAATTTGTTATACTCGACCAGGGGACTTTGTTATAGTCGATCAGGGGACTTTGTTATACTCGATTAGGGGCCTTTGTTATACTCGATGAGGGGCCTATGTTATACTCGATAATGGGACTTTGTTATACTCGATTACGGGACTTTGTTATACTCGATCAGGGGCCTTTGTTTTACTCGATAATGGGACTTTGTTATACTCGACCAGGGGACTTTGTTATACTCAACAAGGGGGCTTTTTTCATACTCAATCAGGGGGCTTTGTTATACTCGATCAGGTGACTTTGATAAACTCGATTAGGGGACTTTGTTATACTCGACCATGGGCCTTTATTATACTCGATCAGGGGCCTTTGTTTTACTCGATAATGGGACTTTGTTATACTTGACCAGGGGACTTTGTTATACTCAACAAGGGGGCTTTTTTCATACTCAATCAGGGGGCTTTGTTATACTTGATCAGAGGGCTTTGTGTATACTCGATCAGGGGACTTTGTTATGCTCGACCAGGGGACTTTGTTATACTCGATGAGGGAGCTTTGTTATACTCGATTAGGGAACTTTGTGTATACTCGATCAGGGGACTTTGTTATGCTCGACCAGGGGACTTTGTTATGCTCGACCAGGGGACTTTGTTATACTCGATGAGGGGGCTTTGTTATACTCGATCAGGGGAATTTGTTATACTCGACCAGGGGAATTTGTTATATTCGACCAGGGGCCTTTTATACTCGATCAGGGGACTTTGTTATACTCGATCAAGGGACTTTGTTATACTAGAACAGGGGACTTTGTTATACTCGATCAGGTGACTTTGTTATTCTGATTATGGGACTTTGTTATACTCGATCATGGGACTTTGTTATACTCGACCAGGGGACTTTGTTATACTCGATCAGGATACTTTGTTGTACTCGATTAGGGGGCCTTTGTTATACTCGATCAGGGACCTTTGTTACGCTCGATAATGGGACTTTGTTATACTCGACCAGAGGGCTTTTTTATACTCAATGAGGAAGCTTTGTTGGACTCGATCAGAGAGCTTTGTTATACTCGATCAAGGGACTTTGTTACACTCGACCAGGGGACTCTGTTATACTCGATCAGGGGGCTTTGTTATACTCGATCAGGGGAATTTGTTATACTCAATCAGGGGAATTTGTTATACTCGACCAGGGGACTTTGTTTTAGTCGATCAGGGGACTTTGTTATACTTGATTAGGGGCCTTTGTTATACTCGATCAGGGGCCTATGTTATACTCGATAATGGGAATTTGTTATACTCGACCAGGGGACTTTATTATACTCGACCAAGGGGCTTTTTTATACTCGATCAGGGGGCTTTGCTATACTCGATCACAGGACTTTGTTATATTCGATCAGGCTACTTTGTTATACTCGACCAGGGGACTTTGTTATACTCGATCAGGGGGCTTTGTAATACTCGATCAGGGAACTTTGTTATAGTCGATCAGGGGAATTTGTTATACTCGATCAGAGGACTTTGTTATACTCGATTAGGGGCCTTCTTCTTCTCGACCCGAGGAATTTGTTCTACTCGTTCAGGGGACTTTGTTATACTCGATCAGGGGACTTTGTTATACTCGACCAGGGGCCTTTGTTATGCTCGATAAGGAGCCTTTGTTATATTCGATCATGGGACTTTGTTATACTCGACCAGGGGACATTGTTATACTCGACCAGGGAGCTTTTTTATACTCGATCAGGGGGTTTTGTTAAACTCGATCAGGGGGCTTTGTTATACTCGATCAGGGGACTTTGTTATACTCGACCAGGGGACATTGTTATTCTCGATCAGGGGGCTTTGTTATACTCGATTAGGGACTATATTATACTCGATCAGGGGAATTTGTTATACTCGATCTGGGGGCTTTGTTATACTCAATCAGGGGACTTTGTTATTCTCGACAAGGGGTCATTGTTATACTCGATCAGGGGACTTTGTTATACTCGATCAGGGGTTTTTGTTATACTCAATCAGTGGACTTTGTTATACTGGACCAGGGGACTTTGTTATACTCGATCAGGGACTTTGTTATTCTCGACCAGGGGCCTTTGTTATACTCGATCAGGGGCCTTTGTTTTACTCGATAATGGGACTTTGTTATACTCGACCAGGGACTTTGTTATACTCGACAAGGGGGCTTTTTTCATACTCAATCAGGGGGCTTTGTTATACTCGATCAGAGGGCTTTGTTATACTCGATCAGGGAACTTTGTTATACTCGATCTGTTGAATTTGTTATACTCAATCAGGGGACTTTGTTATACTAGAACAGGGGACTTTGTTATACTCGATCAGGGGACTTTGTTATTCTGATTATGGGACTTTGTTATACACGATCATGGGACTTTGTTATACTCGATCAGGGGACATTGTTATACACGACCAGGGGACTTTGTTATACTCGATCAGGGGACTTTGTTATACTAGAACAGGGACTTTGTTATACTCGATCAGGGGACTTTGTTATACTCGACCAGGGGCCTTTGTTATGCTCGATAAGGAGCCTTTGTTATATTCGATCATGGGACTTTGTTATACTCGATTAGGTGACATTGTTATACTCGACCAGGGAGCTTTTTTATACTCGATCAGGGGGTTTTGTTAAACTCGATGAGGGGGCTTTGCTATAGTGGATCAGGAGACTTTGTTATACTCGACCAGGGGACATTGTTATTCTCGATCAGGGGGCTTTGTTATACTCGATTAAGGACTTTATTATACTCGATGAGGGGAATTTGTTATACTCGATCTGGGGGCTTTGTTGTACTCAATCAGGGGACTTTGTTATTCTCGACCAGGGGACATTGTTATACTCTATCAGGGTACTTTGTTGTACTCGATTAGGGGGCCTTTGTTATACTCAATGAGGGACCTTTGTTACGCTCGATAATGGGACTTTGTTATACTCGACCAGAGGGCTTTTTTATACTCAATGAGGAAGCTTTGTTGTACTCGATCAGAGAGCTTTGTTATACTCGATCAAGGGACTTTGTTACACTCGACCAGGGGACTCTGTTATACTCGATCAGGGGGCTTTGTTATACTCGATCAAGGGAATTTGTTATACTCGATCAGAGGAATTTGTTATACTCGACCAGGGGACTTTATTATAGTCGATCAAGGGACTTTGTTATACGCGATTAGGGGCCTTTGTTATACTCGATCAGGGGCCTATGTTATACTCGATAATGGGACTTTGTTATACTCGACCAGGGGACTTTGTTATACTCGACCAGGGAGATTTTTTATACTCGATCAGGGGGCTTTGCTATACTCGATCACAGGATTTGTTATATTCGATCAGGCGACTTTGTTATACTCGACCAGGGGACTTTGTTATACTCGATCAGAGGGCTTTGTAATACTCGATCAGGGAACTTTGTTATACTCGATCAGGCGAATTTGTTATACTCGATCAGAGGACTTTATTATACTCGATTAGGGGCCTTTCTTCTTCTCGAGCAGAGGACTTTGTTATACTCGATCAGGGGACTTTGTTATACTCGATCAGGGGACTTTGTTATACTCGACCAGGGGCCTTTGTTATGCTCGATAAGGAGCCTTTGTTATATTCGATCATGGGACTTTGTTATACTCGATTAGGGGACATTGTTATACTCGACCAGGGAGCTTTTTTATACTCGATCAGGGGGTTTTATTAAACTCGATGAGGGGGCTTTGTTATACTCGATCAGGGGATTTTGTTATACTCGACCAGGGGACATTGTTATTCTCGATCAGGGGGCTTTCTTATACTCGATTAGGGACTTTATTATACTCGATCAGGGGAATTTGTTATACTCGATCTGGGGGCTTTGTTATACTCAATTAGGGGACTTTTTTATTCTCGACCAGGGGACATTGTTATACTCTATCAGGGGACTTTGTTATACTCGATCAAATGGTTTTGTTATACTTCAATCAGTGGACTTTGTTATACTCGACCAGGGGACTTTGTTATACTCGACAAGAGGGCTTTTTTCATACTCAATCAGGGGACTTTGTTATAATCGATCAGAGGGCTTTGTTATACTCGATCAGGGAACTTTGTTTTACTCGATCTGTTGAATTTGTTATACTCGATCAGGGGAATTTGTTATACTCGACCAGGGGCCTTTGTTATACTCGATCAGGGGACTTTGTTATACTCGATTACGGGACTTTCTTATACTCGATCAAGGGACTTTGTTATTCTAGAACAGGGGACTTTGTTATACTCGATCAAGGGACTTTGTTATACTCGATCAGGGGACTTTGTTATACTAGAACAGGGGCTTTGTTATACTCGATCAGGGGACTTTGTTGTACTCGACCAGGGGACTTTGTTATACTCGATCAGGGGACTTTGTTATACTAGAACAGGGGCTTTGTTATACTCGATCAGGGGACTTTGTTATACTCGACCAGGGGACTTTGTTATACTCGATCAGGTGGCTTTGTTATACTCGATCAGTGGAATTTGTTATACTCGATCAGGGGAATTTGTTATACTCGACCAGAGGACTTTGTTATAGTCGATCAGGGGACTTTGTTATACTCGATTAGGGGCCTTTGTTATACTCGATCAGGGGCCTATGTTATACTCGATAATTTGACTTTGTTATACTCGACCAGGGGACTTTGTTATACTCGACCAGGGGGCTTTTTTTATGCTCGATGAGGGGGCTTTGTTATACTCGATCAGAGGGCTTTGTTATACTCGATCAGGGGACTTTGGTATACTCGATCAGGGGAATGTGTTATTTTTTGGACAGGAGCCTTTGTTATACTCAATTTGGAGCCTTTGTTATACTCGATCATGGGACTTTGTTGTACTCGACCAGAGGGCTTTTCTATACCCGATGAGGGGGCTTTGTTATACTCGATCAGAGGGCTTTGTTATACTCGATTAGGGGACTTTGTTATACTCGATCATGGGACTTTGTTATACTCGATCAGGGAACTTTGTTATACTCGAGCAGGGGACTTTGTTATACTCGATTACGGGACTTTGTTATACTCGATCAAGGGACTTTGTTATACTAGAACAGGGGACTTTGTTATTCTCGACCAGGGGACATTGTTATACTCGACCAGGGGCCTTTGTTATACTCGATCAGGGGCCTTTGTTTTACTCGATAATGGGACATTGTTATACTCGACCAGGGGACTTTGTTATACTTGATCAGGGTACTTTGTTGTACTCGATTAGGGGGCCTTTGTTATACTCAATCAGGGAACTTTGTTACGCTCGATAATGGGACTTTGTTATACTCAACCAGAGGTCTTTTTTATACTCAATGAGGAAGCTTTGTTGTACTCGATCAGAGAGCTTTGTTATACTCGATCAAGGGACTTTGTTACACTCGACCATGGGACTCTGTTATACTCGATCAGGGGGCTTTGTTATACTCGATCAGGGGAATTTGTTATACTCGATTAGGGGCCTTTGTTATACTCGATCAGAGAGCTTTGTTATACTCGATCAAGGGACTTTGTTACACTCGACCAGGGGACTCTGTTATACTCGATCAGGGGGCTTTGTTATACTCGATCAGGGGAATTTGTTATACTCAATCAGGGGAATTTGTTATACTCGACCAGGGGACTTTGTTATAGTCGATCAGGGGACTTTGTTATACTCGATTAGGGGCCTTTGTTATACTCGATCAGGGGCCTATGTTATACTCGATAATGGGAATTTGTTATACTCGACCAGGGGACTTTGTTATACTCGACCAAGGGGCTTTTTTATACTCGATCAGGGGGCTTTGCTATACTCGATCACAGGACTTTGTTATATTCGATCAGGCTACTTTGTTATACTCGACCAGGGGACTTTGTTATACTCGATCAGGGGGCTTTGTAATACTCGATCAGGGAACTTTGTTATACTCGATCAGGGGAATTTGTTATACTCGATCAGAGGACTTTGTTATACTCGATTAGGGGCCTTCTTCTTCTCGAGCCGAGGACTTTGTTATACTCGATCAGGGGACTTTGTTATACTCGATCAGGGGACTTTGTTATACTCGACCAGGGGCCTTTGTTATGCTCGATAAGGAGCCTTTGTTATATTCGATCATGGGACTTTGTTATACTCGACCAGGGGACATTGTTATACTCGACCAGGGAGCTTTTTTATACTCGTTCAGGGTGTTTTGTTAAACTCGATGAGGGGGCTTTGTTATACTCGATCAGGGGACTTTGTTATACTCGACCAGGGGACATTGTTATTCTCGATCAGGGGGCTTTGTTATACTCGATTAGGGACTTTATTATAATCGATCAGGGGAATTTGTTATACTCGATCTGGGGGCTTTGTTTTACTCAATCAGGGGACTTTGTTATTCTCGACAAGGGGACATTGTTATACTCGATCAGGGGACTTTGTTATACTCGATCAGGGGGTTTTGTTATACTCAATCAGTGGAATTTGTTATACTCGACCAAGGGACTTTCTTATACTCGATCAGGGGACTTTGTTATTCTGGACCAGGGGCCATTGTTATACTCGATCAGGAGCCTTTGTTTTACTCGATAATGGGACTTTGTTACACTCGACCAGGGGACTTTGTTATACTAGACAAGGGGGCTTTTTGCATACTCAATCAGGGGGCTTTGTTATACACGATCAGAGGGCTTTGTTATACTCGATCAGGGAACTTTGTTATACTCGATCTGTTGAATTTGTTATACTCGATCAGGTGAATTTGTTATTCTCGACCAGGGGCCTTTGTTATACTCGATCAGGGGACTTTGATATACTCGATTACGGGACTTTATTATACTCGATCAAGGGACTTTGTTATACTAGAACAGGGGACTTTGTTATACTCGATCAGGGGACTTTGTTATTCTGATTATGGGACTTTGTTATACACGATCATGGGACTTTGTTATACTCGATCAGGGGACATTGTTATACACGACCAGGGGACTTTGTTATACTCGATCAGGGGACTTTGTTATACTAGAACAGGGGCTTTGTTATACTCGATCAGGGGACTTTGTTATACTCGACCAGGGGCCTTTGTTATGCTCGATAAGGAGCCTTTGTTATATTCGATCATGGGACTTTGTTATACTCGATTAGGTGACATTGTTATACTCGACCAGGGAGCTTTTTTATACTCGATCAGGGGGTTTTGTTAAACTCGATGAGGGGGCTTTGCTATAGTGGATCAGGAGACTTTGTTATACTCGACCAGGGGACATTGTTATTCTCGATCAGGGGGCTTTGTTATACTCGATTAAGGACTTTATTATACTCGATGAGGGGAATTTGTTATACTCGATCTGGGGGCTTTGTTGTACTCAATCAGGGGACTTTGTTATTCTCGACCAGGGGACATTGTTATACTCTATCAGGGTACTTTGTTGTACTCGATTAGGGGGCCTTTGTTATACTCAATGAGGGACCTTTGTTACGCTCGATAATGGGACTTTGTTATACTCGACCAGAGGGCTTTTTTATACTCAATGAGGAAGCTTTGTTGTACTCGATCAGAGAGCTTTGTTATACTCGATCAAGGGACTTTGTTACACTCGACCAGGGGACTCTGTTATACTCGATCAGGGGGCTTTGTTATACTCGATCAAGGGAATTTGTTATACTCGATCAGAGGAATTTGTTATACTCGACCAGGGGACTTTATTATAGTCGATCAAGGGACTTTGTTATACGCGATTAGGGGCCTTTGTTATACTCGATCAGGGGCCTATGTTATACTCGATAATGGGACTTTGTTATACTCGACCAGGGGACTTTGTTATACTCGACCAGGGAGATTTTTTATACTCGATCAGGGGGCTTTGCTATACTCGATCACAGGATTTGTTATATTCGATCAGGCGACTTTGTTATACTCGACCAGGGGACTTTGTTATACTCGATCAGAGGGCTTTGTAATACTCGATCAGGGAACTTTGTTATACTCGATTAGGCGAATTTGTTATACTCGATCAGAGGACTTTATTATACTCGATTAGGGGCCTTTCTTCTTCTCGAGCAGAGGACTTTGTTATACTCGATCAGGGGACTTTGTTATACTCGATCAGGGGACTTTGTTATACTCGACAAGGGGCCTTTGTTATGCTCGATAAGGAGCCTTTTGTTATATTCGATCATGGGACTTTGTTATACTCGATTAGGGGACATTGTTATACTCGACCAGGGAGCTTTTTTATACTCGATCAGGGGGTTTTGTTAAACTCGATGAGGGGGCTTTGTTATACTCGCTCAGGGGACTTTGTTATACTCGACCAGGGGACATTGTTATTCTCGATCAGGGGGCTTTCTTATACTCGATTAGGGACTTTATTATACTCGATCAGGGGAATTTGTTATACTCGATCTGGGGGCTTTGTTATACTCAATTAGGGGACTTTGTTATTCTCGACCAGGGGACATTGTTATACTCTATCAGGGGACTTTGTTATACTCGATCAAGGGGTTTTGTTATACTCAATCAGTGAACTTTGTTATACTCGACCAGGGGACTTTGTTATACTCGACAAGGGGGCTTTTTTCATACTAAATCAGGGGACTTTGTTATACTCGATCAGAGGGCTTTGTTATACTCGATCAGGGAACTTTGTTATACTCGATCTGTTGAATTTGTTATACTCGATCAGGGGAATTTGTTATACTCGACCATGGGCCTTTGTTATACTCGATCAGGGGACTTTGTTATACTCGATTACGGGACTTTCTTATACTCGATCAAGGGACTTTGTTATTCTAGAACAGGAGACTTTGTTATACTCGATCACGGACTTTGTTATACTCAATCAGGGGACTTTGTTATACTAGAACAGGGGCTTTGTTATACTCGATCAGGGGACTTTGTTATACTCGAGCAGGGGACTTTGTTATACTCGATCAGGGGACTTTGTTATACCAGAACAGGGGCTTTGTTATACTCGATCAGGGGCCTTTGTTATACTCGACCAGGGGACTTTGTTATACTCGATGAGGGGGCTTTGTTATACTCCATCAGTGGAATTTGTTATACTCGATAAGGGGAATTTTTTATACTCGACCAGGGGACTTTGTTATAGTCGATCAGGGGACTTTGTTATACTCGATTAGGGGCCTTTGTTATACTCGATCAGGGGACTTTGTTATAGTCGATCAGGGGACTTTGTTATACTCGATTAGGGGCCTTTGTTATACTCGATCAGGGGCCTATGTTATACTCGATAATTTGACTTTGTTATACTCGACCAGGGGACTTTGTTATACTCGACCAGGGGGCTTTTTTATGCTCGATCAGGGGGCTTTGTTATACTCGATCAGAGGGCTTTGTTATACTCGATCAGGCGACTTTGTTATACTCGATCAGGGGAATGTGTTATTTTTTGGACAGGAGGCTTTGTTATACTCAATTTGGAGCCTTTGTTATACTCCATCATGGGACTTTGTTATACTCGACCAGAGGGCTTTTCTATACCCGATGAGGGGGCTTTGTTATACTCGATCAGAGGGCTTTGTTATACTCGATTAGGGGACTTTGTTTTACTCGATCATGGGACTTTGTTATACTCGATCAGGGAACTTTGTTATACTCGAGCAGGGGACTTTGTTATACTCGATTACGGGGTTATACACTTTGTTATGATCAGGGCCTATACTCGATAATTTGACTTTGTTATACTCGACCAGGGACTTTGTTATACTCGACCAGGGGGCTTTTTATGCTCGATCAGGGGCTTTGTTATATACTCGATCAGAGGGCTTTGTTATACTCGATCAGGCGACTTTGTTATACTCGATCAGGGGAATGTGTTATTTTTGGACAGGAGGCTTTGTTATACTCAATTTGGAGCCTTTGTTATACTCCATCATGGGACTTTGTTATACTCGACCAGAGGGCTTTTCTATACTCGAGCAGGGGACTTTGTTATACTCGATTACGGGACTTTGTTATACTCGATCAAGGGACTTTGTTATACTAGAACAGGGGACTTTGTTATACTCGACCAGGGGACATTGTTATATTCGACCAGGGGCCGTTGTTATACTCGATCAGGTGCCTTTGTTTTACTCGATAATGGGACTTTGTTATACTCGACCAGGGGACTTTGTTATACTCGATCAGGGTACTTTGTTGTACTCGATTAGGGGGCCTTTGTTATACTCAATCAGGGACCTTTGTTACGCTCGATAATGGGACTTTGTTATACTCGACCAGAGGGCTTTTTTATACTCAATGAGGAAGCTTTGTTGTACTCGATGAGAGAGCTTTGTTATACTCGATCAAGGGACTTTGTTACACTCGACCAGGGGACTCTGTTATACTCGATCAGGGGGCTTTGTTATACTCGATCAGGGGACTTTGTTATACTCGATTAGGGGCCTTTCTTATACTCGATCAGGGGCCTATGTTATACTCGATAATGGGACTTTGTTATACTCGACCAGGGGACTTTGTTATACTCGATCAGGGGAATTTGTTATACTCGACCAGGGGACTTTGTTATAGTCGATCAGGAGACTTTGTTATACTCGATTAGGGGCCTTTGTTATACTCGACCAGGGGACATTGTTATATTCGACCAGGGGCCGTTGTTATACTCGATCAGGTGCCTTTGTTTTACTCGATAATGGGACTTTGTTATACTCGACCAGGGGACTTTGTTATACTCGATCAGGGGGCTTTGCTATACTCGATCACAGGACTTTGTTATATTCGATCAGGCGACTTTGTTATACTCGACCAGGGGACTTTGTTATACTCGATCAGGGGGCTTTGTAATACTCGATCAGGGAACTTTGTTATACTTGTTCAGGTGAATTTGTCATACTCGATCAGAGGACTTTGTTATACTCGATTAGGGGCCTTTCTTCTTCTCGAGCAGAGGACTTTGTTATACTCGATCATGGGACTTTGTTATACTCGATCAGGGGACTTTGTTATACTCGACCAGGGGCCTTTGTTATGCTCGATAAGGAGCCTTTGTTATATCCGATCATGGGACTTTGTTATACTCGATTAGGGGACATTGTTATACTCGACCAGGGAGCTTTTTTATACTCGATCAGGGTTTTTTGTTAAACTCGATGAGGGGGCTTTGTTATACTCGATCAGGGGACTTTGTTATACTCGACCAGGGGATATTGTTATTCTCGATCAGGGGGCTTTGTTATACTCGATTAAGAACTTTATTATACTCGATCAGGGGAATTTGTTATACTCGATCTGGGGGCTTTGTTGTACTCAATCAGGGGACTTTGTTATTCTCGACCAGGGAACATTGTTATACTCTATCAGGGTACTTTGTTGTACTCGATTAGGGGGCCTTTGTTATACTCAATCAGGGACCTTTGTTACGCTCGATAATGGGACTTTGTTATACTCGACCAGAGTGCTTTTTTATACTCAATGAGGAAGCTTTGTTGTACTCGATCAGAGAGCTTTGTTATACTCGATCAAGGGACTTTGTTACACTCGACCAGGGGACTCTGTTATACTCGATCAGGGGGCTTTGTTATACTCGATCAGGGGAATTTGTTATACTCGATCAGGGGAATTTGTTATACTCGACCAGGGGACTTTGTTATAGTCGATCAGTGGACTTTGTTATACTCGATTAGGGGCCTTTGTTATACTCGATCAGGGGCCTATGTTATACTCGATAATGGGACTTTGTTATAATCGACCAGGGGACTTTGTTATACTCGACCAGGGGGCTTTTTTATACTCGATCAGGGGGCTTTGCTATACTCGATCACAGGACTTTGTTATATTCGATCAGGCGACTTTGTTATACTCGACAAGGGGACTTTCTTATACTCGATCAGAGGGCTTTGTAATACTCGATCAGGGAACTTTGTTATACTCGATCAGCGGAATTTGTTATACTCGATCAGAGGACTTTGTTATACTCGATTAGGGGCCTTTCTTCTTCTCGAGCAGATGACTTTGTTATACTCGATCAGGGGACTTTGTTATACTCGATCAGGGGACTTTGTTATACTCGACCAGGGGCCTTTGTTATGCTCGATAAAGGCCTTTATTTATATTCGATCCTTGGGACTTTGTTATACTCGATTAGGGGACATTGTTATACTCGACCGAGGGAGCTTTTATACTTTCGATCAGGGGGCTTTGTTATACTCGATTAGGGACTTTATTATACTCAATCAGGGGAATTTGTTATACTCGATCTGGGGCTTTGTTATACTCAATCAGGGGACTTTCTTATTCTCGACCAGGGGACATTGTTATACTCTATCAGGGGACTTTGTTATACTCGATTAGGGTTTTTTGTTATACTCAATCAGTGCACTTTGTTATACTCGACCAGGGGACTTTGTTATACTCGATCAGGGGACTTTGTTATTCTCGACCAGGGGCCTTTGTTATACTCGATCAGGGGACATTGTTATACTCGATTACGGGACTTTCTTATACTCGATCAAGGGACTTTGTTATTCTAGAACAGGGGACTTTGTTATACTCGATCAGGGACTTTGTTATACTCGATCAGGGGACTTTGTTATACAAGAACAGGGGCTATGTTATACCCGATCAGGGGACTTTGTTATACTCGATCAGGGTAATTTGTTGTACTCGATTAGGGGGTCTTTGTTATACTCGACCAGGGGACCTTTTTATACTCTACAAGGGGGCGTTTTTCATACTCAATCAGGGTGCTTTGTTATACTCGATTAGGGGACATTGTTATGCTCGACCAGGGGACTTTGTTATACTCGATGAGGGGGCTTTGTTATACTCGATCAGGGAACTTTGTTATACTCGATCAGGGGAATTTATTATACTCGATCAGAGGAATCTGTTATACTCGACGAGGGGCCTTTGTTATACTCGATCAGGGGACTTTGTTATACTCGATTACGGGACTTTGTTATACTCGATCAAGGGACTTTGTTATACCAGAACAGGGGGCTTTGTTATACTCGATCAGGGGAGTTTGTTATTCTGATTATGGGACTTTGTTATACACGATCATGGGACTTTGTTATACTCGATCAGGGGACTTTGTTTTACTCGACCAGGGGACTTTGCTATACTCGATCAGGGGAGTTTGTTATACTAGAACAGGGACTTTGTTATACTCGATAATGGGACTTTGTTATACTCGACCAGGGGACATTGTTATACTCGACCA
>NW_024753373.1:0-15823 GCF_018991925.1 Homarus americanus
TCTACAGCTTGCAACTACATTCATGCCACCACAGTTCCCGCTCAGTTCACTACAACACCCTCGGTTTTTGTAATACACTACTTGGTCAAGAAGAACAGTGAGGACTTACTACCTATCCTGTTCACTGCTGAGCTTACTGACAAATGCTCAAACCAGTTTCTCGTATTTGTAAACATTAATTTAGAGCCTCCGGGTATTTTTAACACAAAGGTAATCTCTTCTTTTTATTGCTGGGCCTAATTCTACATTTTTTTTTAGATATAATACTGATATATAATTATATTCTAGTGCTTCACCGACACCTAAGTAATCTTTTTTTGTTCTGAACAGCAAAACATCAACTCAGCAAGGGAATACTCTTCATTTAATAGCCAATGCATTGTTAAAAGAATGAATATTACGAAAATTTTCAGTTTATTCCTCAGTTCTTGGAGATATTACAACAAGTTGGCCTCGATTTACGATATAAAACCAAATTAGTAAATTTGACGTCTGAAGTGAACCCTCCAAATGCTTCGAAATGATACTCCATAATCATACAGACAAACATTTCGAAGAACATAATCGATTAACCAATATGTATGTGTGTGTGTGTGTGTGTGTGTGTGTGTGTGTGTGTGTGTGTGTGTGTGTGTGTGTGTGTGTGTGTGTGTGTGTGTGTGTGTGTGTGTGTGGTGAATTTACCCGAACTGACACTAAAGTAACAATAGGCAAATAAGTAGTAAGTAATAATAAATAATAATTTATCAAAAGAGATATAATGAAGTAACACTGTATTTTCTTTGACACTCGGCAAGAAGGAAACAAAGAAAGACAAAGACAAACACTGTAACCTAATCTAACCTAACCTAACCTAACCTAACCTAACCTAACCTCCAACCTTAGTGGTGAGTGGCACAACAAGGTACAAGCACTTCCTACTCCGACAGACTCGCAGACACGCGTGCAGGATGGCATACATACACAACACGCACGTACACGAGCACACACACACACACACATATATGAAATAGTCCATCCGTCTGTATGAATAAGTCCGACACTTCCCATACAGTGACACCCCCACCCCCCACCCCCCTCCCCCCAATGCCGAAGAAATTTAGGTCATCTCACCCCTCCCCCCACCAAGTCATCGCCTGTCTTGGGCTCCACACATCGCCTCTACTCGTCCATCTGTCATCACTTCCTAGGCTTTTATATGTATGATCTTTGTCCTTTTTTCCTGGATGATTTTGTTGCATGATAAACATTCGAGTTTTTGTGTGTCTGATACTTGCCATTTTTTATATCAATATTTTAGTTGGGTTATAGTTAGCAAAATAATCGTATATATTCTATTAATCCCTTTAGAATAATGAATCCCTAGAGTATGTATGTATATATGTATGTATATATGTAGACTTATGCATATATACTATATATAAAATCGTATGGGGGTTCTTGGTACAACGTCATGTTTTCCCCTCAATGCAATATGCCGGGTCGGACGCTATAAAATAAGATGGAATTCTCTGGAGAAGTGCAGCCAGCGTGAGCATGTGACCCAGCATCTATCACCACCACCGCTACTACTACTACTACTACTACTACTACTACTACTACTACTACTACTACTACTACTACTACTACTACTACTACTACTACTACTACTACTACTACTACTACTACTACTACTACTACCTTAATATTAACTATCCTAATACATAAGCAACTATCCTATCTGTGTTAAATTAGTTGAGCCGCAGATCGATGCGGCATTCGGTGACTGTAGCCTCATAGTCGATATCTGCAGCAGTTGACGGAGTAGGGGCAGAAGCTCTCGTTCCCCTGAGGCAGAGCAAAGCCGACCGAAGGAGAGAGAAGGACAGTCGACATCTCATCCAGGCTGTGACATAACTTCTGGGCTGCTGCTTCTGTTCGGAGATCAGCTCCGCGAGTCTGGCGTAGAAACATCTTGCGCTTGGGCCCATCCCACCAGAGGCTGTGAACACTAGCGGAGTGAAGCTGCCTTGATCGACATTTTGAATTCTCTCCCCATATGCCCTTCTCTTGTCGTTCTCGTTCCTCCTATGTGCAGCATCGAGAGCTAGGTTACGGTGACAAACGGCCTTGGGATCAAAAATCCTGATGTCGAAGAAGGCTCGCTGTCCCCGCGTCCAGAATCCTCGAGCACTGACGTCCACGCGGGCTTCGTTAGATGTGTTTGAAGTCCTGTGTTGGAGGATCTCGCCATCCAGTGGAAGGAGGGTCGGTTCTACCATGACGTCCCGGCAGGTTTCCTTCAACATATTTGCTGTGAGATCCCTTACCTCGTCATGCCTCATGCATATGAAGCCCCCCTTCTTGCAAACCATGGCGTGATCGCTATCATAGGAATAGCCACACACGCATTGGGAGGGCAAACCATCTACTGGCCAACCGTACCTTAGAGCAATGGCATCTGTAAATTCTTGTTTGTTAAGGCTGAAACCATTTGCCCTTATCGGTAACGTAGTTAACCAGTTCGAGGCGCCCACCTCCTGCGCTATAGCTACTTTTTTTTTTTTTTGTCAGATTTTCTGGAACCTGCAGCAATAATTGCTGCAACATGTCATTTTGGCAGTGCTGCCGATCTGTTGTAATGGATCTACGGATCTTATTAACTTCGCTGGTGTCCACTTCCCCTGTTGCATTCTGGGCTATTATGTGGTCAGTGAGGGCTGCCGTGAGCTTAAGTGAATTTTGATGTTCAGAGTCAGCAATCTCCTCTGGATTAGTTAGTCCCATCCCTCCTAGTCTTGGTGGAAGTGCAAGAAGTGTTCTTTCTACTGGGGTTAAGTCGTGGTGTTTCACTAGTTTGGGAATGAACTTGACACTGATTGCTTCTTCCAAAGGGTGGAGGAGGGGTCGGATCTCAGGGATGGTACGCATCAGGTAGTTCCAACGATGCTTGACTCCATGAGTGAATGCTGCAAAGGCCGCATGTGGCTCTGTGTTAGCAATCTCCGATAGAGCATGGATTTCGCTAACCCACTCGTTCACCTTTCCCCCTACGTACTGGGTCTTGAAGTCCGTAGTGCCAATTACTGCGCCTAGATGTCTTTGGCCGTCCTTAGTTATTTTGACCTCACTTTCGCCGAAAACCTCCACAGCCCGATCATAATGATCTGGCTTCACGATGAGGAAGGATTTGCTGGCGTTTGGGTGGTACCCTATTTGTGGACCTCGCGATGTTAACAGGTCCCACCACTTTTTGATGTCCTCCACTTTTCCTGCTCCTGTGAGGTCATCAGCATATGCCACTTGTTTGACCTCAGTTGTTTCATACTTTATTTCTTGTTGGAGCACTGATAGGCCTATTGCATACATTGCCATTGCAACGGGGTCTCCCTGTGTTGTTCCCTCGGTCGACTGTAGGATGGTATCACCTCGTAGAGCCTTGTTGTTTACTACGTAGAGGTCTGAAGGATTCCTATACGAATTTTCAACATACATCGCAAAGCTAGGACACTTGATCTTGATGTTGTGCAGTGCCGCCTTGCGGTTAAGTATGTTGAATGCGTTTGAAGCATCCACCAGGAGAACGGCCTCACAATCACGCTGCTCAAATATCAATCTCATGGCGTGAATGGCTGCCTCCCCACCAGCCTGGTGGCCAGCACACACTTGTAGGTTCCCTGCTGCTGCCCTGACATCATCCTTTACCACCTCCATTATACACTTTCCGATGATCCGCCTCAGCACTTCCCCCACCCCTATAGGTCTACATCCTGGTTTCTTTTCCAGAGGAATAAGGCGGCAGGCCGTCAGAGCCTGGAGGTGATGGCAGTAAGAGGATGCAAGCTTTCTTGCAAGGGTGGCAATGGCAGTGCAGAGATCGCTTGCTACAGGGCCAAACTTGTTTGTGCTGAGGATGACTCTCCAACCGTTTGCATCCAGACCTGAAGGGCCGGCTCCGCCTCGAGTCTTCAGTGCCTTTTTCCACACCATCTCTCCTGTTATTTTCTCGAACAAGACAGCGTTTGGTGGGATATAAGCACCCTGGAGCCTGATGCCTTCATCTTCGCTTGCAGGGGGATGTTTCTCTTTCAATAGTTTTAATGTCGCTCTGTTTATTGGCATCACTCCACCGGAGGATTCATGTGTGAGAGATCTTACCGTGAGAGACACTTTTCCCACACGCATTTTGTTTCCAAATTGTCTTGCCACGTCATCGGTGTTTTGCTTTCCGTCACCCGTAGATTTTAGTCTCTCCTGCAGTGTTCTTGCTTCACATAGGAGATCATCTAGGGCCCCAGTCTGCCACATTGTCAACCTTCTCTTCATTGCTGCCACATTTTCTTTGTGCTTAGCCTTTGTGTGTGTCCTCTGACAAAATAGATGTGGTATTATTGCCAGTATTTGAAGAGCTAGGGGGGCGAGGAAGCGGTCCTGAGTGTAATCAGTCATGAAGCGAGTCATCTCCTGAATCATTTCTTTGGTGGCCGCACACTTGGGTGGTTCAAATAAGTTAGCGGGCGACCACTTGACAATTTCTGAGTAGGTTTCTTTGACCCATACGTCTGCATTTTCCATCGACATGCCATTCCACTGAGGCGGCTGTCTCTCATTCTCCTCGTGGACACCTGCTACTAAGGGAGCAGCATTTATTAGTACTACATTTTCGGGTTGAGTAGACTCACTGCTATCATTTCGGATATCATCGGGTGGTTGGGTCCCGGCGATATCCACTGTGGCCGCCTGTGTCGGCTCCCTGCCACGTGGGTTCCGACACTGGTCTAGCTTCCTGCAATCCACACATGGTCGGTTGTTTCTCGCACAAACACAATTTGTGCAGTTTTGGTTCGGGTTAGCACAGACGCAGCAATGATTGTTGCCAGGCATAGTGAACAGCACCTTGCTACTACTACTACTACTACTACTACTACTACTACTACTACTACTACTACTACTACTACTACTACTACTACTACTACCACGTCAACCATCTCACTACCACTATCATCAACATCATTATTACTACAACCATTACTGCCACCATTTCTAGAACTCATTACTACTATCACCACCATCACCACTATCATCACCACCACCTCTACCATTACTCTTATCACCACCACTACCACCACACACGAGAAAGGTGACACAATAATGTTAGAAAAATACTTGGAAAATGCAGTGAAAATTCAAGGATATATTGCAATGTGAAGACGAATTTTGTGGACGAGAATGTCTGAGAAATTGCTCACTTGAAATTTCACAGATAAAAAAATTCTCAAAATCACGCAGGAATAAGGAAAAATTTATAAAACTGAAACTGCATAAAAAACGTGAATAAACAGTGAAGATAATTGATTTCAAGACGTAACTTATAATAAAAAAAATAAAAAAATATAGACATGAATTAATAAGAAAAAATTAATAGGAATAAAATAATATCCCAAAGAGGAAACTACTAGACACGAGAGAGAGAGTGTATAGTAGAAATAGTGTGGTGGTGCAGTCTCCTCTTAAAAAGATACATATCGCTTTTTTTATGAGGTAGTATGACCCATCTCTCCTCTTTTGCCAAGATGAAATATTTTCACCAGAAAACCTAAGTCTTATATTATGATGTCACTGTGTATACTGTGTGTGTATATGTCAGTTAAGGATATATTTGGTATTAATTTTGTTTTGGTTCAATGGTCGTCCCACGTAAATCCTCTGTCGTTTTAAGCAGATGTCAGTGAATGCAGTCGTGTTTTATTTCTTACGTATTTACTTCGATATATTTAGTGTATATTAAAATTTAACTTTCTTCTCTCTCTCTTTTTGTTTACACACACACACACACACACACACACAGACACGGAGGTACTCAGTGTAGCGGACCAAGGGAGGGTGTTACTCGACCGTGCTCCGCCCCAGGGAAGAAAAATTGCTCCTTGTTCAACAGGTTCGTGGCACAGCTGGCTCGTTTGTGCCTCTGGGGATGGCCCACTTACCCTCTGCTCTTTGTGGTCCTGGAAACTTCCTGGATTATCTATTCTTGGCAGGGAAAACTCGCCCATTCACCTATTCTTAACCACCACGGAAACATCCTAGGAATTATTTCGTTCTTACCATTGCCTCTTCTGGGAGCTATACACGTCTGCTTAGGGAAATTTTATGTATGAGTTGAACCTTTGAGGTATGTATGTACGCTACTCAGTTTAACTATACATATCCCTCTAGTTTCTACCTGACACTAAAAAAAAAATACAAACACTATTATACTTAACCACAAACTCCACAATACTTAATCACAAACACCTCCACCTTAACCACAAACAAACACCGCTATCTAACCCCATACATTGTCATCCAGGAGAGTGACAGGGACCTGGCTGAAGTACTGTAAACAAGACGATGGGAATTTTTTACGCTCATCTAGTAAATTGTTTATGTGATCGGTGTGGCTCAGATAGACAAAGTTCTCATATATATCGGCAATAATGTTGCTCCTCAAGATCTTTCTCCCCAGAGGTCTTCTTATCTCTAATGTTTCTCCCCAAAATATTGCTCCTCAAGACCTTTCTCCCCCAAATATTGCTCCTCAAGACCTTTCTCCCCCAAATATTGCTCCTCAAGACGTTTCTCCCCCAAATAATGCTCCTCAAGACCTTTCTCCCCCAAATATTGCTCTTCAAGATCTTTTTCCTCAACATATTTCTCCCCAAGATCTTTCTCCATCAGATATATCTCACCAGAATATTCCTCCTTATGATATGTCTCCCTGAGTAACCAAGACGAAGAATTTATGATGGTCCCGCCAGCGGCAACTCACTAATTAAAAATCCAGGTCTTTGATGCGAAGAATTAATATCAGTGAAGGTAAAAAATTTAATGATAAGATCCAATATTCCATTACTTTTAATATAGAGGATTTTAATATATCATGGACGAAAGTTTCCATATATCAGTTACTTATTATAATTACAGTTCTTTGATGGAAGGATTTAGGGAAGAAAAAAAACAAATGTTGATCCCATGTCCGTTTGATTGCAGATTTTAATTACTCTCTGTATTTTTTTTTGGGGGGGTGGGTGGGTGCGGGGGGGTGGGGGGAGGGTTGTATTTGGTGTTTTGCAATACACAGGATGCTGGTGGGTGTATGTATGTCGCTCAGGGTACGTGTATCTGGCTGTGATGTGCACCACCAACTTCCCTCGCACTGTTTGAGTTGTCTTAAGCAAAGCCTCATTTGTCGAGAAGTTGTCAGGAAACTTAAACAATATTCATCAGAGAGGCAGCTGCATGACACACATAAAGGAGAGCACTTCACGAGGTAGGAGACACTTCAGGGGGCGACTCACGACCCTTGAAACACACTCTTCTTGGCCAGCCCTCCCCTAAAGAGTGTCTGGAATGGTACTTGGAGGACAGTCCACACGTATTTCGGGAGAGTATATGCAGTAGTGAGGTAGTTGGCTTCACACTCTAGCCTCACGTTCACAGTTGTAAAGCTCTTTAAAAAGTTAAGGTGAGATATTATGCTTCTCATTCATATAGATATTTGTGTGTGTGTGTGTGTGTGTGTGTGTGTGTGTGTGTGTGTGTGTGTGTATATATATAATGTCGGACACAGGCACATTTTACATTATTCCTGTGGCAACTTTCCCCGAGACAGTAATTATCACAGTAAACCAGGAAGTGTTGGTGTGTGAGGATCCACATGGTAGTCTATCGTGACCAGATATACAGTCAACAAAAAAATGACCTCGCCCCTGGGATCCGTTGGAACTGGGAATGGACAAATACCTCAGCCACTCGTGGTATGTGTGGATTGACGTACTCGAGTTTTCTAAATATTTCATCCTGTGTTACCAAAATGAGACGTACGGAAAGTGGCCTTATAATATTTTTATTGACTGTATGCATGTCTAGTCACCCTCCACACGACTCTTTTTTGAGTAGAAATAATACACAATAACATTTCCAATTGATTATAACATAAACACCTCTTGCGGTGTGTTAAAAATGGCTCCTGTTCATTCAGTCGTGTTGAATGTTACTGATTCAGAATTCATAGAGTTTATTTGGAAAAGAAGCCTTAACTTTAGAGGTAAATATCAATATCAACATTTTCACCCATTCAAACCTCAGCTGCCACATTCATGGACTGTATTCTCACGTTCTTAGTAAGTGTAATTTTAGTGCAATTTTTCCGGGTTCTGGTGTGTGGTTATTTGACTTGGCAAAACGCTATTCACCTCCTTAATGAACATGAGCATTCATATGGATTTCAATTTGATGGAACTTGGGTGACTTGTGACTAGACTCGATATTTTCTGGCAAGTTGTGGAGGCTATAACAAAATTGTGCCAGATATTAGGAGGAAAAATCACAACACTATCAACACGACATTTTCTCACACATGACTCCACCCTATTTTCTATGTGACGTAAGGTGCCGATGATTTATTATGATGATATTTTGTGTACATATATTTATATCATTCTACGACCTTACTTAAAACTACACCAAACGTACTATCCAAAATTTTCTAGCGAAGACCCTCTCCTCCTTTGCAGTTGATTGGCTGATATGTAATGGCAATATATTCACCATCTAAAGTGACCAACCCGCAAACAACAATGGGTTATTATTAGGTCGATGGTAAAAATATACATATGACGTACACTGCAGGCAACGACCAACCCCTATAACACCTCAAGGACCAAAAAAACAAAACATTACGGTTGAAGTTACTTAAGGAATGGCGAATAAAGGCAAGGAATACTAAAAGGGAGAAATGCAAGTTATGATAATTGTGGAATAGGAGACGTAGTAAGCGAAGATATGTCCAGGATAGAGCATATACAAGGGGACTATACACTATACACGGTGACTATACACTATCCACGAGGACTATACATTATACACGGGGACTATACACTATCCACGGGGACTATACACTATCCACGGGGACTATACACTATCCACGGGGACTATACACTATCCACGGGGACTATACACTATACACGGGGACTGAAGGCTATAGGGAATTCATACAAGGATTCTCAGATTAACTTTACTAGTCAGAAAACACCTGTAGCTATAACCCTCGCCGTCTAGAATCCAGATGACTCTAACACTAAGTACAGGATACAAGTTCTCTTTTATTTCCTTCTAATATACAGAGTTTGTTCCTCCAGGCTTTCCCTTCCCCTCACCCATGACTCAGGGTTTCATAGTGTCAGCAATCACCCCCAATAAAGCAAAAGGGAGTTTAATAGTTTACTTTATACTTTCAATAGAGATAATTAAGGAAATATATTTACTGTCTCCTTAAACTAGTAAAGGTATATAGTAACCCCTTTAAATGATATTAAAGTTGGAATGTAAAGTAAAATAAAATAAAATTGATTAGTCATAAATTCATGGTATAAATATCTGAAATATGGCAAAATATTATCTTTATTTGTCACGATTCACAGATCTCTCTCTCTCTCTCTCTCTCTCTCTCTCTCTCTCTCTCTCTCTTCCTTCCTTCCCCCACTTCGGGTGTCTGACAGAGGATCGTGGTCTAAGTGTAAATTGAGCTTCTCTCCACATTTTCTTCCTGAAATGTAAAAAACTCAAGAGACAAAATGTTTTTTCTGAAATATATATTTTCTTGCGGTAAATACATAGACGTAAATGTGTATATTTGGTCTTGTAATTTACAATGTACTTGAAATAGATCACACACACACACACCACTTTATCCTCCGCCCGCACCTGTTTTTCTAATAACAATTTAATCCAATTCCCCCCTCCCTCGAGGCTGTATAGGCGTGTGTATTGAGCGTTAAATGATCTGTTGATATACGCTTGAACCCTACACCCCCCACCTCCTTAAACCATACCTCTCACTCCTTCCCTTTCTTCCTAAACCACCACCCCCCCATGCCGAAACAACACCTTCCACAGAAAACTCTGTCTCTTTCTCAACCACTTCCCTCCTCTCTTCACCCCCCCTTCTCTCATTCTCTCTCCCTCCCTCTCTCTCTCCTGCTTTCTCTGTCCTTCCTTCCCTCCCTCTCTTCTCCATCCTTCTCTTCCCTCTCCTCCTTTCTCCTTCCCTCTCCTCCTTTCTCCTTCCCTCTCCTCCTTTCTCTTTCCCTCTTCTCCTTTTCTTTCCCTCTCCTCCTTTCTCCTTCCCTCTCCTCCTTTCTCCTTCCCTCTCCTCCTTTCTCCTTCCCTCTCCTCCTTTCTCCTGCCCTCTCCTCCTTTTCTTTCCCTCTCCTCCTTTCTCTCTCCCTCTTCTCCTTCCTCCTTCCTCACCTCCTTTCTCCCTCTCCTCCTTTCTCCTTCCCTCTCCTCCTTTCTCCTGCCCTCTCCTCCTTTTCTTTCCCTCTCCTCCTTTCTCTCTCCCTCTTCTCCTTCCCTACTTCTCTTCCATCCAATAAACTAAATAAATCATTACACCAACAAAGGAAAAAAAACCATTCTAATTTCGTCTACAATTCGAGTCCCAGCAAAACAACAGCAACACCAGGATACTGAGACGTAAACAGAATTATTTATTTATACCTTATCTTCTCTTCCTTCCACCACTCCACCTTCCCCACTCACAATACCCTCACTCCACCTTCCCCACTCACAATACCCTCACTCCACCTTCCCCACTCACAATACCCCCACTCCACATTCCCCACTCACAATACCCCCACTCCACCTTCCCTCCCACAATACCCTACTCCACCTACCTCACAATACCCCCTCCCACACATTCCCCACCCATAATATCCCCTAAAGCCTCCCCACTCACAATACCCCCTCCCACCTTCCCCCACTCACAATACCCCCCACTCCACCTTCCCCACTCACAATACCCCCACTCCACCTTCCCCACTCACAATACCCCCACTCCACCTTCCCCACTCACAATATCCCCACTCCACATTCCCCACTCACAATACCCCCACTCCACCTTCCCCTCCCACAATACCCCTACTCCACCTACCTCACAATACCCCCACTCCACATTCCCCACCCATAATATCCCCACAAAACCTCCCCACTCACAATACCCCCACTCCACCTACCTCCCACAATACCCCCACTCCACATTCCCCACTCACAATACCCCCACTCCACCTCCTCCAAAATATATGTGGTGGTGGACCTTATTACTGTACAGCACTTCCGCTAATTTCACCTTAAGAAAATACAAATAAAATAAATTAATTAACATATGTGAATTCCACCCATTTGCATTTACTTACTAAACACTGAAATAAATTTAATATAAAAAAACCCCCACCGGATAGGTTTATTTTGATCCCCGTTTGTTCCAATTTTCATATTTTTTTTTTCTCTTACCAAAAAACCCAGATGAAATGGAATAAATTCTCTTCTATTATATTCCCCGAACAGAAAACAAGAGTGAGGGAGGCAGGGAATTATATCATTGTGCTGTTAACAACTAAACTATTTCAGTCTTACAACACCATACTGATAATTCCAATTTTGCAATATTCTTCCAACACTTACATTCTTGCAACACTCAACAATGTCAATCTTGCAACACTATTTCAACAAAGTCAATCTTGCTACAATATCAACAATTTCAATCTTGCAGTACTATAACCACCACTTACATTCTTGCAAAACTACCAACAATGCCAATCTTGCAACACTAAATCAACAAAATCAATCTTGCAACACTCAACAATACTACTATTACAACATTAAATCAACAATGCCAATCTTGCAATAGTACACTGGTAACAATTCATCGTAAGATATATCCATTGTGAATAGATTGGCGTTATTCTGAACTGATAAAAGTCGACAGCTTACATACAGCTCGAAAAATATTAGGGTATATATATATTGTATTATTTGAGTTATTGTTTGTCTGTTTGTATGTAATGTCGGTTTTATCTACTAACTTCAGAATGGAAAATATAATATGATTTCTATGTTCTATGTGTTCGGAATATTTAAGACGTGTATTGATTATTTGGTGTTTAAAGTCGTGTACGAAAATGTAGCGTTCACTAAAGTTGCGATGGTCGGTGTTCGACTTTCAAGGGGTTTTATACATACTGTCTACCTTATTATTCAGTAACTGGTTAATCCCTCCGTAAATAATCTAAACTATGACTAAAAACTACAAAAAAAAATACTTCAAATCTCTTTCTTCATTGAAAAAAGTATTATATAATTTCAACACGAGTCAAACTACATTTCCCGTTGTTATCATTCAATTAGTTTTAGTAAGGTAGTTTATATACCTCCACATACTATTACTTAATATGTGAAAACTTGAAAAAATATCTAAGTAAACATCACCTTTCGTCTCTCTTCGTACATCACTATCCTGCCTTTAATCCCTGGCAGGAGAATATAAATCACCGTGATGTATCATGTTCAGTGTAGAGTGTGTGTGATACTGTCTGGAAAAACTCGGCAGTCCGTATTACGTTCCTACACCACCATCCGCTTTAATACCTTGACTTTGTTCCCACCATTCCTAGGCTCAGGTAGGAGGGTAGTGGAGTAACGCACACACACACACACACGGTGATAATTATTTACACTGACTAAAAATACACACACATATATTCGTGTCTCATTCGTCTTTCAAGGGACTGAGGAAGTGTACTGTATAAGGAAGTAGCCAGATTCCCTCTTGTTCACGTGTATTTCAGCTGCGTATTTTTTTTTCTCCGCCGTCCACACAGGCGACACAATCGTGCTATATCCAGTGGGCAATAAAAGTACAAATTATCTTTTATATCACTGTGATTGTCTTGATTGTCTTTGTTTTGTGTGTGTGTGTTTTTTTTTGGGGGGGGGGAGTTTGTTTTATTTATTTATTTTTTGCACTTCGGTTCTGCCACGCAAAGTGAGACGCTCGACAGTAGATATATATTCCTGTATCACTCACACACACGCGTACGGTTTTAATAATAATAGTAATAATAATAATAATAATAATAATAATAATAATAATAATAGTGATGGCGAAGAAGAAGAAGAATTTTATAATAATGGTAATGCAAAAAAAAAATTAACAACGGATATTTGTAATAAAAATATCAATATCAGCACAAAATAACAACGGCAACATCTAAAGTAACGACAATGAAACAACAGCAGCAAAATCCACCAAGAGAAACTAATATTTGCTACAAACTCAATTTTCTTCATTTGGGAGGAATTATCTCTCCAGTCTGGCCCAGCCGAGGCAGAGTACAACGACAAGATTTCCTAAGACGGTACTTCCCGGTCTACAAGAAAGAATAAAAATATTCCAAGAATTCCCTCGACACACCTCCGGCTTAAGAATTCCGAAAACTCTCAAAACATATTTTGTTCACACCAGCTTATCCCACGCCCGTACGTCTACAGTGTGAGGGAGGGAGGGAGGGCGGTATACGCTGACTCCTTTGTATTCGGAGTCGTGATTCCTCCGAAAGTTTATTCATGAATACCAGATTAAGCTGAGATTAAGTACAAAGAACAGGGGCGATGTTATTCATGTGGTGACGGTGTCATAATGGAGTGCCTTGCCTTACGTCTTCCGTTCTCTTATAATGAAGTGAATCCCTAGGAGACAGAACTGAGGAAATGCGATGAATACCATTGGGTGGACGAGAGGTGACTCAGGAACAAACCAGACAGCCTTAAGACAGAAGCCGTTCCACCATCACGTATACCTTACACCTCCTAAGCTGTTGAAGAACTACACATACCTGTGATAGGGGACAAAGTGTAAGAGTCAGTGTAGCAAGAATACACAGGATGGAAGGCACACTTTATATACAGTTCATTAGAAAAAAAAAAGATATTAAGGTTTTCTTGATAGGGTACTGTAATCTTATCCAGTTGAAAGAGTTCTGGAGGAGAGTACGTAGGGTTCTCACAGGACAAAGGGGCAAGTATCTTCCCGTCTCAGTGAGGGAAAGTTTTGAAGTCTTCAGAAGAGGAGGAGAAAGGTGAGGTGATGCATCTTTTATTAGAGACCTCCACCACTGCACTGTAAAACAATATTGGTCTTTCTCCTCCAAGGGGAATTTTGGTCTGGGTAAACATATCACTTGATTTTTATTTATATTTGTAGGTTAGGTTAGGTTAGGTTAGGTTAGGTTAGATTAGATTAGGTTAGGTTAGGTTAGGTTAGGATTGACTTTCTGTGAGTATTTTCAAACACTGGTCCCTATAGTACGTTGGTCTGTCTCGCCAGTGTAATTTAATGGTCATGGGAAACTTTTGATCACTGGAGTATGTGACATAGTCGTTTCGCTTCACTGCGGTATATA
Source organism: Homarus americanus (assembly GCF_018991925.1). Taxonomy (NCBI): domain Eukaryota; kingdom Metazoa; phylum Arthropoda; class Malacostraca; order Decapoda; family Nephropidae; genus Homarus; species Homarus americanus. The sequence goes on from NW_024753373.1 coordinate 14,259, forward strand.
ATAATAAAAAAATAATAATAATTAACGGTTTATTGAAAAAGTTCTGCAGCCCGAAGGCTGAAAATATACATTGGACATAAATGACTTATTACATACATTGGTGGTTTAACAAAAGCCTTCATTAGAGAAAGGTAAAGGAACATACAGTGAACATTCAGATTAATGTAGGTGTTGAACAGCAAACACGTAGTGTAGTAACTCCCTCCCAGATGGTGTTAAGAGGGACCTCACGTGGTGTAGTAGTTCCCTCACAGATGGTGTTATGAGGGGCCTCACGTGGTGTAGTAATTCCCTCACAGATGGTGTTATGCGGGGCCTCACGTGGTGTAGTAATTCCCTCACAGATGGTGTTATGAGGGGCCTCACATGGTGTAGTAATTCCCTCACAGATGGTGTTATGAGGGGCCTCACGTGGTGTAGTAATTCCCTCACAGATGGTGTTATGCGGGGCCTCACGTGGTGTAGTAATTCCCTCTGAATGGTGGTATACGGGGCCTCACGTGGTGTAGTAATTCCCTCACAGATGTGGTGTTTATGAGGGGCCTCACGTGGTGTAGTAATTCCCTCACAGATGGTGAGAACACCTGACTTTCCTCAACCTGTAAGCTCTGTTATTTGTTTAATTCCTTGTCACCATAATTCTGTAGCAGAACCAACACACACACAAATACAAACTCACACACACACACACACACACACACACACACACACACACACACACACACACTCAGAAAGGAAGAGTATATTGTACACATATAAAAAACAAAAGAAAATAGACGTAGTTTCCATGGTTGTTGAGGCAGATATAAAGAAGGAAGTCTTATCACTTGTAATAAATGATCGAATCCTCTAGGAAAGAAATGGTCTGGTCTTTTATAAGGGATCGAACTTAAAAGCTCATCTTACGCTGTTCCAGAGTTATGGAATGGAAACAATTTTCAAACAGCAATCGAGGAAAGATATAACGTCGCCTAAAATATCTCTACGGCAAGATACTTTCTCTGCCTAGACATCACATTGAAGGAAGAACAAACTGTCGATGAGAGATGGTGTGTGTGTGTGTGTGTGTGTGTGTGTGTGCGTGTGGGTGTCTGTGTCTGTGTGTGTGTGTGTGTGTGTGGATGTGTCTGTGTGTGTGTGTGTGTGTGTGTGTGTGTGCAAGGCAGAGTATCTCGTCAACAGCCAATATAAGAGTTATTAAAGTAATTTTTATAAAGGTGTAAAGACTCTGAGACAAGATCACGCAGAAAAAAACACTGGTGAATCTTTTCTTCTTCCGAATCCAATTTGAAGTTCACAAGATTCAAAATCCCTAACTTCCTCTTTTTCCCTCCAGTCCTTCACCACTACGTCCCCTACCCTTCCCCACCACCACACCCCTACCCTCCCCCATCACCACGCCTCTACCCTCTCCCACCCCTCCTAACCTCCGGCCCTCTTTCCCCCACCTCTCCTTCCACCGACCCTCCTTCCACCACCCCTCCTTCCACCACCCCTCCTTCTCCCGGCCCTCCTTCTCCCGGCCCTCCTACCCCCACCTCTCCTTCCCCCACCTCTCCTTCCCC
>NW_024753374.1:0-6841 GCF_018991925.1 Homarus americanus
GGCGAGGGAGCGCATGTTGGCCTTAGAGAAATAGCAAACCAGATGATCAGATCAAACTGCACCGTCTCTTGCTATCCTCGGCGCCGGCAGCGCCACCATGTGTGCCTATCTCCTCCCTTATCCGCTCCTCGACCTACAGCAAGGGAGAAGACATTGGGCGAGGGACCGCACGTTGGCCTTAGTGAAATAGCAAACCAGATGATCAGATCAAACTGCACCTTCTCTTGCTATCCTCGGCGCCGGCAGCGCCACCGTGTGTGCCTATCTCCTCCCTTATCGCTCCTCGACCTACAACAAGGCGAAGACATTGGGCGGACCACATTCAGCCTTGAAATATAAACCAGATGATCAGATTCAAACTGCACCTTCTCTTGCTATCACCTCGGCGCCGCCTTTTCGCATTGATAATGCCTATCTCCTCCCTTATCCGCTCCTCGACCTACAGCAAGGCAGAAGACATTGTGCGAGGGACCACACGTTGGCCTTAGAGAAATAGCAAACCAGATGATCAGATCAAACTGCACCTTCTCTTGCTATCCTCGGCGCCGGCAGCGCCACCGTATGTGCCTATCTCTTCCCTTATCCGCTCCTCGACCTACAGCAAGGCGGAAGACATTGGGCGAGGGACCGCACGTTGGCCTTAGAGAAATAGCAAACCAGATGATCAGATCAAACTGCAACTTCTCTTGCTATCCTCGGCGCCGGCAGCGGCACCGTGTGTGCCTATCTCCTCCCTTATCCGCTCCTCGACCTACAGCAAGGCGGAAGACATTGGGCAAGGGACCGCACGTTGGGCTTAGAGAAATAGCAAACCAGATGATCAGATCAAACTGCACCTTCTCTTGCTATCCTCGGCGCCGGCAGCGCCACCGTGTGTGCCTATCTCCTCCCTTATCCGCTCCTCGACCTACAGCAAGGCAGAAGAGATTGGGCGAGGGACCGCACGTTGGACTTAGAGAAATAGCAAACCAGATGATCAGACCAAACTGCACCTTCTCTTGCTATCCTCGGCGCCGGCAGCGCCACCGTGTGTGCCTATCTCCTCCCTTATCCGCACCTCGACCTACAGCAAGGCAGAAGACATTGGGCGAGGGACCGCACGTTGGCCTTAGAGAAATAGCAAACCAGATGATCAAATCAAACTGCACCTTCTCTTGCTATCCTCGGCGCTGGCAGCGCCACCGTGTGTGCCTATCTCCTCCCTTATCCGCTCCTCTACCTACAGCAAGGCAGAAGACATTGGGCGAGGGACCGCACGTTGGCCTTAGAGAAATAGCAAACCAGATGATCAGATCAAACTGCACCTTCTCTTGCTATCCTCGGCGCCGGCAGCACCACCGTTTGTGCCTATCTCCTCCCTTATCCGTTCCTCGACCTACAGCAAGGCAGAAGACATTGGGCGAGGGACCGCACGTTGGCCTTAGAGAAATAGGAAACCAGATGATCAGATCAAACTGCACCTTCTCTTGCTATCCTCGGCGCCGGCAGCGCCACCGTGTGTGCCTATCTCCTCCCTTATCCGCTCCTCGACCTACAGCAAGGCAGAAGACATTGGGCGAGGGACCGCACGTTGGCCTTAGAGAAATAGCAAACCAGATGATCAGATCAAACTGCACCTTCTCTTGCTATCCTCGGCGCCGGCAGCGCCACCGTGTGTGCCTATCTCCTCCCTTTTCCGCTCCTCAACCTACAGCAAGGCAGAAGACATTGGGCGAGGGACCGCATGTTGGCCTTAGAAAAATAGCAAACCAGATGATCAGATCAAACTGCACTTTCTCTTGCTATCCTCGGCGCCGGCAGCGCCACCGTGTGTGCCTATCTCCTCCCTTAACCGCTCCTCGACCTACAGCAAGGCAGAAGACACATGAGGGATCAAGACGCTAATTTTAGGATAGCAAACCAGATGATCAGATCAAACTGCACCTTCTTCAGCATCTCGGTGCCGGCAGCGCTACCTTGTGTGCTCATTCCTCTTATTCGGCCTCACACCTACAGCAAGGCAGAAGACATTAAAGGATTCAGATGGCCTTAGAGAGAAATAGCAAACCAGATGATCAGATTCAAACTGCACCTTCTTCTGTTATCCTCGGCGCCGGCAGCGCCAGCGTGTGTGCCTATCTCCTCCCTTATCCGCTCCTCGACCTACAGCAAGGCAGAAGACATTGGGCGAGGGACCGCACGTTGGCCTCAGAGAAATAGCAAACCAGATGATCAGATCAAACTGCACCTTCTCTTGCTATCCTCGGCGCCGGCCGCGCCACCGTGTGTGACTATCTCCTCCCTTATCCGCTCCTCGACCTACAGCAAGGCAGAAGACATTGGGCGAGGGACCGCACGTTGGCCTTAGAGAAATAGCAAACCAGATGATCAGATCAAACTGCACCTTTTCTTGCTATCCTCGGCGCCGGCAGCACCACCGTGTGTGCCTATCTCCTCCCTTATCCGCTCCTCGACCTACAGCAAGGCAGAAGACATTGGGCGAGGGACCGCACGTTGGCCTTAGAGAAATAGCAAACCAGATGATCAGATCAAACTGCACTTTCTCTTGCTATCCTCGGCGCCGGCAGCGCTAGCGTGTGTGCCTATCTCCTCCCTTATCCGCTCCTCGACCTACAGTAAGGCAGAAGACATTGGGCGAGGGACCGCACGTTGGCCTTAGAGAAATAGCAAACCAGATGATCAGATCAAACGGCACCTTCTCTTGCTATCCTCGGCGCCGGCAGCGCCACCGTGTGTGCCTATCTCCTCCCTTATCCGCTCCTCGACCTACAGCAAGGCAGAAGACATTGGGCGAGGGACCGCACGTTGGCCTTAGAGAAATAGCAAACCAGATGATCAGATCAAACTGCACCTTCTCTTGCTATCCTCGGCGCCAGCAGCGGCACCGTGTGTGCCTATCTCCTCCCTTATCCGCTCCTCGACCTACAGCAAGGCAGAACACATTGGGCGAGGGACTGCACGTTGGACTTAGAGCAATAGCAAACCAGATGATCAGATCAAACTGCACCTTCTCTTGCTATCCTCGGCGCCGGCAGCGCCACCGTGTGTGCCTATCTCCTCCCTTATCCGCACCTCGACCTATAGCAAGGCAGAAGACATTGGGCGAGGGACCACACGTTGGCCTTAGAGAAATAGCAAACCAGATGATCAGATCAAACTGCACCTTCTCTTGCTATCCTCGGCGCCGGCAGCGCCACCGTGTGTGCCTATCTCCTCCCTTATCCGCTCCTCGACCTACAGCAAGGCGGAAGACATTGGGCGAGGGACCGCACGTTGGCCTTAGAGAAATAGCAAACCAGATGATCAGATCAAACTGAACCTTCTCTTGCTATATAAACCCGGCAGCACGCCACCGATGCCTATCTCCTCCTTATCAAAACCACCGACCTACAGCAAAACCTTAGCAGAAGACATTAGGCGAGGACCGCCTGGATGGCCTTAGAGAAATAGCAAACCGGTGGGTAGATCAAACTGCACAGCTACTCTTGCTATCACCGGCGCTGGCGAAGCACCGTGTGCCTATCTCCTCCCCTTAATAAAAATACCATTTCCACAGCAAGGCAGAAGACATTGTGCGAGGGACCACACGTTGGCCTTAGAGAAATAGCAAACCAGATGATCAGATCAAACTGCACCTTCTCTTGCTATCCTCGGCGCCGGCAGCGCCACCGTATGTGCCTATCTCTTCCCTTATCCGCTCCTCGACCTACAGCAAGGCGGAAGACATTGGGCGAGGGACCGCACGTTGGCCTTAGAGAAATAGCAAACCAGATGATCAGATCAAACTGCAACTTCTCTTGCTATCCTCGGCGCCGGCAGCGGCACCGTGTGTGCCTATCTCCTCCCTTATCCGCTCCTCGACCTACAGCAAGGCGGAAGACATTGGGCAAGGGACCGCACGTTGGGCTTAGAGAAATAGCAAACCAGATGATCAGATCAAACTGCACCTTCTCTTGCTATCCTCGGCGCCGGCAGCGCCACCGTGTGTGCCTATCTCCTCCCTTATCCGCTCCTCGACCTACAGCAAGGCAGAAGAGATTGGGCGAGGGACCGCACGTTGGACTTAGAGAAATAGCAAACCAGATGATCAGACCAAACTGCACCTTCTCTTGCTATCCTCGGCGCCGGCAGCGCCACCGTGTGTGCCTATCTCCTCCCTTATCCGCACCTCGACCTACAGCAAGGCAGAAGACATTGGGCGAGGGACCGCACGTTGGCCTTAGAGAAATAGCAAACCAGATGATCAAATCAAACTGCACCTTCTCTTGCTATCCTCGGCGCTGGCAGCGCCACCGTGTGTGCCTATCTCCTCCCTTATCCGCTCCTCTACCTACAGCAAGGCAGAAGACATTGGGCGAAAGTACTACGTTAGCCTTAGAAATAGCAAACCAGATGATCAGATCAGCTACCTTCACTGCCCTTTATCGCACGGCGCCCGGCAGCGCGCCCTGCGTGTGTGCTATCTCCTCCCCATATCCGCACTCCGGCCTACGCCAAGGCAGAAGACATTTAGCGGCCGAGGACTGCCTGGCCTTAGAAATAGCAAACCAGATGATCCAGATCAAACTGCACCTTCTCTTGCTATCCTCGGCGCCGGCAGCGCCACCGTGTGTGCCTATCTCCTCCCTTATCCGCTCCTCGACCTACAGCAAGGCAGAAGACATTGGGCGAGGGACCGCACGTTGCCCTTAGAGAAATAGCAAACCAGATGATCAGATCAAACTACACCTTCTCTTGCTATCCTCGGCGCCGGCAGCGCCACCATGTGTGCCTATCTCCTCCCTTATCCGCTCCTCGACCTACAGCAAGGCAGAAGACATTGGGCGAGGGACCGCACGTTGGCCTTAGAGAAATAGCAAACCAGATGATCAGATCCATGCACCTTCTCGCATACAGGCGCCGGCAGCGCTGCAGGTGTGTGCTATCTCCTCCCTGCTCCTCGACCTACAGCAAGGCAAGGAGCATTAGGCGAGGACGCACGATTAGCCTTAGAGAAATAGCAAACCAGATGATCAGATCCGAGCTGCACCTTCTCTTGCTTTATCCTCGGCGCCCGACGCGCAAATTAAATGTACCTCCTCATCACTTTTTCCGCTCCTCAACCTACAGCAAGGCAGAAGACATTGGGCGAGGGACCGCATGTTGGCCTTAGAGAAATAGCAAACCAGATGATTAGATCAAACTGCACCTTCTCTTGCTATCCTCGACGCCGGCAGCGCCACCGTGTGTGCCTATCTCCTCCCTTATCCGTTCCTCGACCTACAGCAAGGCAGAAGACATTGGGCGAGGGACCGCACGTTGGCCTTAGATAAATAGCAAACCAGATGATCAGATCAAACTGCACCTTCTCTTGCTATCCTCGGCGCCGGCAGCGCCACCGTGTGTGCCTATCTCCTCCCTTATCCGCTCCTCGACCTACAGCAAGGCAGAAGACATTGGGCGAGGGACCGCACGTTGGCCTTAGAGAAATAGCAAACCAGATGATCAGATCAAACTGCACCTTCTCTTGCTATCCTCGGCGCCGGCAGCCCCACCGTGTGTGACTATCTCTTCCCTTATCCGCTCCTCGACCTACAGCAAGGCAGAAGACATTGGGCGAGGGACCGCACGTTGGCCTTAGAGAAATAGCAAACCAGATGATCAGATCAAACTGCACCTTCTCTTGCTATCCTCGGCGCCGGCAGCGCCACCGTGTGTGCCTATCTCCTCCCTTATCCACTCCTCGACCTACAGCAAGGCAGAGGACATTGTGCGAGGGACCACACGTTGGCCTTAGAGAAATAGTAAACCAGATGATCAGATCAAACTGCACCTTCTCTTGCTATCCTCGGCGCCGGCAGTGCCACCGTGTGTGCCTATCTCCTCCCTTATCCGCTCCTCGACCTACAGCAAGGCGGAAGACATTGAGTGAGGGACCGCACGTTGGCCTTAGAGAAATAGCAAACTAGATGATCAGATCAAACTGCACCTTCTCTTGCTATCCTCGGCGCCGGCAGCGCCACTGTGTGTGCCTATCTCCTCCCTTATCCGCCCCTCGACCTACAACAAGGCAGAAGACATTGGGCAAGGGACCGCACGTTGGCCTAAGAGAAATAGCAAACCAGATGATCAGATCAAACTGCACCTTCTCTTGCTATCCTCGGCGCCGGCAGCGCCACTGTGTATGCCTATCTCCTCCCTTATCCGCTCCTCGACCTACAGCAAAGGCGAAACGGTAGGCGAGACGCCTGTCAGCCTTAGAAAACCAGCAAACCAGCGAATGATGAATCAGGAAAACTGCCTTCTCTTTATCCTCGGCGCGACAGCGGCATCTGCGTAATATGCTATCTCCTCCCTTATCCGCTCCTCGACCTACAGCAAAGCAGAAGACATTGGGCGAGGGACCGCACGTTGGCCTTAGAGAAATAGCAAACCAGATGATCAGATCAAACTGCACCTTCTCTTGCTATCCTCGGCGCCGGCAGCACCACCGTGTGTGCCTATCTCCTCCCTTATCCGCACCTCGACCTACAGCAAGGCAGAAGACATTGGGCGAGGGACCGCACGTTGGCCTTAGAGAAATAGCAAACCAGATGATCAGATCAAACTGCACCTTCTCTTGCTATCCTCGGCGCCGGCAGCGCCACCGTGTGTGCTAACACCTCCCTTATCCGCTCCTCGACCTACAGCAAGGCAGAAGACATTGGGCGAGGGACCGCACGTTGGCCTTAGAGAAATATCAAACCAGATGATCAGATCAAACTGCACCTTCTCTTGCTATCCTCGGCGCCGGCAGCGCCACCGTGTGTGCCTATCTCCTCCCTTATCCGCTCCTCGACCTACAGCAAGGCAGAAGACATTG
>NW_024753375.1:0-23293 GCF_018991925.1 Homarus americanus
ATTTTTCTGGCACAAGGTTTTTAGACGGATTTTAAGTAAATTTGGGGTGCAGAATCCAAATATGACTTTGGTTTTTGTCTATCACATCAGGTTTTTGAGATATACCATATTGCACTTTTGCTGGGAAACGAAAACTTTTGGATCAAAATTGACGGTTTAAACATGTATACATAAATTTTTTCAGCATTATAATTTGTATTTTTCTATAACCAAAAATTGTTAATATCAAATTGGAAAGTTAATGCACATATAATATTTAAATGTAACATTGAAGGGTGAAAAAAACAATTAATGTACGGTAGAAATAGTGCAAGTATTAAGATCAAGTTACAGTTACATAAACTTCCTCTTTTTGGCCGATCTCTTATGTACAGCTTCTGGAATGTCTCTCATCAAACTCCAGCAATAGTCCGCCATCATGTTCGAGTCCCATCGACCTTGGTAACGTTCTTCCATTACTTTAATGTCTTGATGAAAGCGCTCCCCTTGCTCCTCGCTCACTTCTCCCAGATTTTCTGGAAACTCGTCCAAGTGACTGTGTAAGTAGTGAACCTTGATACTCATTCTGCATCCAAGTGCTTGTAAACTCAAGAGCAGCTCTTCCACAATTTCTTGATAGTTGTCCGCTTTCTTGTTCCCTAAGAAGTTCCGCACCACATTAGAGAAAGCATTCCAAGTTCTTGCCTGTGCCTCTGTCATTGTTGCAAGGAAGTGTGGATCTCTGAGTAATGTTCTTATTTGAGGTCCATCAAAAATCCCTGCCTTTTTCTTCTCGTCGCTAAGACTTGGAAAGGTTGAGCATATATATCTGAAACACTCTTCACTATGATCAAGAGCCTTGACGAATTGCTTCATGATACCAAGTTTTATGTGCAGAGGAGGAAGGACAATGTTTTTCCTGTCAACCAGAGGATCGTTAATGATATTCTTGTCACCAGGCGTCAAACTATGTCTTGGTGGCCAATTCTTTTTCACCCAATGGTCTGCTGTAGCCCAGCTGTCCCAGTAGCACAGAAAACAGGGGTATTTTGTGTACCCTCCTTGCTGGCCCAATAGAAAGTTTACCATTTTCAAGTCCACACAAATTAACCATTCATGAGCATGGTATTGCAACCTCTCTAGAACAGTCTTAATGTTTTCATACTCTTCTTTAATTTGTACAGAATATCCGATTGGAATTGAACCATACTTGTTTCCGTTATGAAAAAGAACACATTTCAAGCTCCTTTTAGAACTGTCAATAAAAAGTCTCCAATCCTTACTATCATATGCTGGTAGTCCCATGGAGAGAAGAAGTCCTTCTACATCATTACAAAACACAAGCTGGTCATATGAATGAAAGTACTTCCGCAGTTGCTCTTCTCTGTTGCGATAAAAGGAGACACTCGTGCCAGGTTTTAAAAGTCGTTTCTCTTGAAGCCTGGAAGCTAACAATTCAGCAGACTGTTTTGGCAAATTTAGATCTCTGACCAGATCATTCAATTCTGACTGAGTAAACAACGTTGGCTTTTCACAATCTTCACCAGATGGCTTGAAAAGATCAGTCTCTTCATCTTCATCAGTAGAAACAGGTGAATTCCGGTCTATATCCTCAATCTCTGGTAGCTCAGTAAATTCTGGCACGTTACGTGATGGAGCAAATCTGAGATCAGATTTGGATTCAGCACCTTAAAGTTAGTAAAAAACAGTTAAAAGGTTTCATGCCAGAAAAAAAAAAAATTTTTGTAGACCAGTGTTATCTACATATTTCTAATATCCTAACATACTCTCTCCGAAATTTTTGTCAACTAGTGGTAATTCCCAATAAACCTCAAATTGGCATTAAATATTAACTATGATCGAATATCCACCCAAACCCTGGCTGCCTCATGGTTGTGTGTCCACTATATGCATTATACTTTTGTTAGTCTCTCTAAACATATAAATTCGCCAATCTACACAGTTCAGAATCACGAGTTGCTGCTAATGGTAATATTTCTAATGGTGATTTATGTACCCAGTGAAGTTGAGGAATACTTCGTCTCTGAAAACATTAATATATAAAATCCCCCTCCTCTCTCTCTCTCACTCTATCTCTCTCTCTCTCTCTCTCTCTCTCTCTCTCTCTCTCTCTCTCTCTCTCTCTCACTCTATCTCTCTCTCTCTCTCTCTCTCTCTCTCTCTCTCTCTCTCTCTCTCTCTCTCTCTCTCTATATATATATATATATATATATATATATATATATATATATATATATATATATATATATAAATCTACACACTGTAGGTGCGCGTGATCTGGGTATGTGCTGATAACCACAAGGAAAAGAAAACACGAAGTTCCCAGCGCTTTCGTGTAATTCACTGAAGATGTGAATTGCACTTTAATTTGTATGAAGGCGGATACATACCCAGCCTATCTCACTATCTGTTACCTATGAAACATCCCTAAAGTGGAAGATACATTAGTAGCTTCTACTTAGCTACGACGCAGGATCCTACATACCTCCACACACTGCCTCCTAGACACTTGTGTTATTCCTCACACTCAGGAGGGAGGCACGTGTTAATCCCTTAAAAGCCAAGCGTTATTCAGAGTCCAGGGAGCTGTGTTGTTTAACATGCATGATATAGTGCTACACACACTCTCTCGCTTTCTCTCTGTTGCTCTGTCTCTGTTTCTTTCTCTCATTCGGTCTCTCTCTTTCTGTCGGTTTCGTTCTCTGTGTCTGTCGTTGTACGTTATACTCTCTCTCTCTCTCTCTCTCTCCCCTCTCTCTCTCTCTCTCTCTCTCTCTCTCTCTCTCTCTCTCTCTTTTCATATTGCTCGGTGTGTGTGTGTGTGTGTGTGTCTTTTCTATTTCTGTATTTTCTGCCTCTTTATCTCTCTCTATTTCTGTGTGTCCCTGCCTTTTCTATACGTCTCTCTCTCTCTCTCTCTCTCTCTCTCTCTCTCACACACACACCAGGGGTTATAGTGCATTAACATTTTTCATAATTTTTACAACACCTGCAGAGACGTCACCCCATTTTTCAGGAGCCGGTGGATGTAAACCTATATTAGTGATGTTTATCTTAGTCTGATGTTTTGTGTCTTGATGGCTCCGCTTCTTAGTGAGGAGAGAGAGAGAGAGAGAGGGGGGGGGGGCAAGACTAACAGCCATCCAATCCCTAAAAGCAACCCTGTGAGCCACACGGCCACTATTCCTACCCAAGATAATGCTTTACAGGAAACTATAAAAAGCTCCTCACGAAAGAAAAATTCCCTTTGAGCCAAAAAGTATTCGCTCTTGAGCTATGAAATATTCCATCTGCTTTATAACTATTCCTTCTTCAGCATCACAAGATTTTTTCTGGAGTATAAATTGCTCACCGTGAGCTATACAAAATGATTGTCCTCGAGCTATAAAATACGCCTTTTTGAGCTACAGAAGTTTCCTTCTTCAGTAATATGTTTCTTTCTGGACCTGTAAAGTTTCCTCGTGGTCTATTTTTTTTTCCTATGATCTGTAAAACTTTGCTTCTTGAGCTAACTAATCCTAACATAACGTAATTTAAGCTAATTAAGCCAACAACATAACATATTCCAATCTAATCTAGGCTATTCTAACTTAATATAATTTAACCTAACCTAACCTAAACTAATCTAATCTCACCTACCCTACCATAATCCAATCTAATCTATCTAACCTATTACTACCTTTCCTAAGCAGACCTAACTTCACCTTACCTAACATAACTTAACTAAACGTAACTTAACCAAACCTAAATTAATCAAACCTAACCGAACCGACCATAACCTATCTTTACCTAATCTCATCCAACCAAACCTAACCTAACTTAACTTCACACGGCGAGTTGAATTTCTCCCGGTTCATATCTTCTTTAACACATTTCACTATATTAAAGGTGTGAATTACCTATCCTGCAGTACTCAACAATCTCCTCACAGGCTTTAACAACAATACTGTTGGAAGGATTGCCACCTAAATTAACATACAATATCGTGATGAAGATATTACTGATGATACACGGATGATTAACATTGAAATTACATGTGACATTAATTTTACCAGTGACAAGTGTGCCTCTGACATAAAAGAATCTCTCTCTCTCTCTCTCTCTCTCTCTCTCTCTCTCTCTCTCTCTCTCTCTCTCTCTCTCTCTCTCTCTCTTAGTCTCCAGAATTCTCTGTGATTTTCCCCCGAAGGATTATAGAGAAACCACCTCACTAAAAGAGAAAGAGAGAAAGAGAGAGAAAGGCCGAACGAGAAGAGTGAGATACAGAGAGCCAGTGGGTGGTGAGATATTGACAAGGCATCAGTTGTTGCAAGGCAATTTGGGGCTCGGGGAACATTTCATTCATGATACATATTCATTTTGCAACACAGGAACTGAACACAGGTAGTCGGGTGGAGAGGAGAAGAACACAAATAACAAAAATAGGAAAAATACTAATAATAAATATTTTAGTGGATATAATAATAATAATAATAATAATAATAATAATAATAATAATAATAATAAGAAGAAGAAGAAGAAGAAGAAGAAGAATTCATTAAAGGAATTGATGTGTAACTCATCTATAAATATACTCGATGAAGTTGGTCTTTACTCAACTTGTTAAAGATGGTGAAGCAACATGGACGAGAAAATTTGCATGTGTAAGTTAAGCTGTGCATTACTTTGATAGAAATGCATTTATAGCTGTTTATAACTCACAAAATACGTCTATCATGAAGCAATCTCCTTTAATTTGGGACTCTGTATAGAGTATACGGTCTTATCTGAAACTATTATTTTAAATCCAGAACAGGGGTTAACATCTGGAGAACAACTTTAATACTCACAATCCAATCTCGTCCACCCAGGTTCTCTCACACAGAGATGTGGCCAGCCTGTGTGTATTCTGCAAATCCAGAAAGCTTCACTTAAGCTCCCTCCCTCGAGAAAGCTTACCGGAGTTATAGATGTACCAGGAACAATTTACAATTATAATTTCCTTTTACGCAAAATGAACAATGCCGTTCTTCGTTTTAACATAAATTATGGATATATATTAGGCAACAAAAAAGTGTCTAAGAGTTAATATCGACAAATTTTCAAACATATTTGAAATGAATGACTAAAAACACAAAATGTACAAGAAATAACTGTTCAAATGTACGTCATTTTATCAGAAGCCATTTTCTTCAGAGGACACCCGATGTTGTGTATCTTAGTTTATCATAGGTTTAGAATGAATAATAACGGTAAAAATGATACTATCATACAAGGCACAGGTGGGTGAAGTAACACGTTGTTCTCCTGTGAGATGGATACGTGTTGTGTTGAGGTTTATGAATATTACACTCACATCACTGACACATGTTTTAGCGCCGCTACTTTCAGGTAATGTTCTAACACACTGAGGAACGTGACCATCAAGCTGATCTACGTGATGTTATTTTATGTTTTATTACGAAATGATTCCTGAGGGTAGTACGTGATCCCCCCGCTCTCTCTCTCTCTCACACACACACACACACACACACGCACACACACACGCACACACACACACACACACACGCACACACACACACACACAATTACCACGCCACAAAGCCCCACTAATACAGTAACATCCAAGCACCACAACAACGCACAAACATCACCAGTCAATATTTTGTGGAGAATTGGTTTAGTTGCGTTGACGGGAAATAGTAAATAGAAAATTGTCAACAGATCCACTGGACATTAAGCTTACCATCTGCTATTCATCCTCCCAATTTTCCCTTCCGGATAATCGTTTTACATCAAATTGGATTATATGATATTCAAAACGTTAAACCTTTTACCTAATTTGCTGAGTTGGTTTACCTGGTTAATAATAATAATAATAATAATTAACGGTTTACTGAAAAAATTCTGCAGCCCGAAGGCTGAAAATATACATTGGACAAAAATGACTTCTTACATACATTGGTGGTTTAACAAAAGCCTGCATTAGAGAAAGGTAAAGGAACACACAGTGAACATACAGATTAATGTAGGTGTTGAACAGCAAACTCGTAGTGTAGTAACTCCTTCCCAGATGGTGTTAGGAGGAGCTCACGTGGTGTAGTAGTTCCCTCAGATGGTGTTATGAGGGACCTGGCGTGGTGTAGTAATTCCCTCGCAGATGGTGTTATGAGGGGCCTCACGTGGTGTAGTAATTCCCTCACAGATGGTGTTATGAGAGACCTCACGTGGTGTAGTAATTACCTCACAGATGGTGTTATGAGGGGCCTCACGTGGTGTAGTAACTCCCTCACAGATGGTGTTATGAGGGGCATCACGTGGTGTAGTAATTCCCTCACAGATGGTGTTATGAGTGGCCTGACGTGGTGTAGTAATTCCCTCACAGATGGTGTTGTGAGGGACCTCACATGGTGTAGTAATTCCCTCACAGATGGTGTGATGAGGGACTTGACGTGGTGTAGTAATTCCCTCACATATGGTGTTATGAGGGACATGTGGTGTAGTAATTCCCTCACAGATGGTGTTATAGGAGTGAGGTTTGATCTGAGGCCTTCCTATCGTAGACGGATTAACACATCGCTGGTTGTTGTTGGGTCTCACGGGCCGTTATCACTGGGTACCTGGGACCTCACTGTGTGAAGATTAACTTGGGTACGACTGTTACTGTTGAGTTGTTCTCACTGACTTAAGCACTGTTCACCACTGTTCACCTCTGTTTAACACTGGGGTTCCGTTCCTTTCTAAATGAAATTGCACCTCATGAGAACTTGTTGATATTCCGGTGGGGAGGAGGGTTCAGGGGAGGGAGTTGGTATGGGCCAACTTAACAGTTGACCTGGCTGCTCCGAGAGCAGCGCCAGGTACGTCTTGACCCTTCGGTGGTCAAGGATGTAGTATGTGTTCGTGTGTGTGTGTGTGTGTGTGTGTGTGTGTGTGTGTGTGTGTGTGTGTGTATGGTGCCATTGTACATACAGGTAATAAAGTACCTGAGTAGGGATAATTGTACACATCAAAGGCGAGCATGTGGGTTGTGTCCTGTTATCACCTCTTCTCCCCCCCCCCTCCTTCCTCTTACTCCTTGTCTTCCTCTTCTTACTCCTCCTCCTTTATCGATTATATTTAGCGCTTTTTGTACTTGTTGGGTGCTCTCGTAGACCTATATCTACCCTTAAACGAAATATAATATCGTTTAAATTGCTCTTAAACTCAACCACCATAGTCACTACACCGCTTTATAACTATGGCGTCTATTTTTTTTAAGACTATCGCATCACTACCTAGAGTCCTTCAACATCCGGCTACATTTCCTCGCTGGTCGTTACATCCGGAGGCAGAATACAGTGGTAATTTATCGGGTCTTGGGCGGGCAGTTCCTGTGAATTATGTCTCAACCCTCCGGCCAGGTCTGAACCCATCCGGCACGTTCTGAATAATCTGGCCTCTTCTGAACCCCATCCAGCAAGTTCTAAATCCCATCCGGCCCGGTATTGACAACATTTTCTTTGACTTTCTAATTAATTATCTTAACCTTCCTTCAGCTATCATATTTTAAGATCCTTTTTTATCAGTTATTTCTATTTTTCATGTCGATATCAGTTTTCTCTCATTGTCATGTCATCTCAATGTTAAGTCATTTCACTGTCACTTCACTTCACATTCTTTGCCTTCTCCCAACTTTATCTTCAATTTTTCCTTCTTTGTTATCTTCTGTCTCATCATCTCTTCGTTCAATGTAGTTTCCTTCATTCATTCTTCCTTCTGTGCTATCCTGCTGTTTTGATATCTCTTCCTTCTTCGCAACCTCCTTCAATTCTTCCTTCTCACCAGTCCTCTATCTCATCATCCCTTCCTTCCTCCCATTCTTTTAGTCCATATGTCATCTTTTATCACCTCTCTCTCTCTCTCTCTTTACTTCCTGTACGGATTTCCTTTGACCGATTTCTTTCCTTTTTATGTGCTCTGCCTCCTTCCTTCTCCATGTTTGACTTCCTATTGCATTCTCTCGTCTCTCATATCTCATCTCTATCACTTCTCTCTGTTCTCTCTTTCCCGTCCTTACATCATCTGGTTCACTTGTCTTTATTTTTGTTTGTTTTTCTTTTATTTAGATTTTGATTTTTTATATTTATCCCCATATTCTCCCTCTTTCTTTCTTTCTTTCTTTCTTTCTTTCTTTCTTTCTTTCTTTCTATAACATTGTAACTCTAATTTATCTTTTACTTCATTATTTCATCTTTATCATCTCTCTCGCTCATTTCCGTTCTCCATCACCATTACTACTAACACCACTAACATTACCACCATCATCACCATCATTATCACCATCATTACCATCACCACCACCACCATAACACTAATATCACCACCACCATGACCATTATCACCACTAAAATCACCACCATCATTATCATCACCATCATCACCATTATCGCTATCATCATCACCACCACGATCACCATTATCAGGTAGTACTGGAGGGTCACTACACAATGCATTTCATCAGGTTGACGAGAGAGAGAGAGAGAGAGAGAGAGAGAGAGAGAGAGAGAGAGAGAGAGAGAGAGAGAGAGAGAGAGAGAGAGAGAGAGAGAGAGAGAGAGAGAGGGTTGGGGAGATTGTGAGTGTAGGGGGAGGTTATGAGTGATGAGAGGTTATGAGGGTGAGTTTGTGAGGTTGAGGGAGGCCAAGAGGTCAAGAGGTCAGGAGGTCAGGAGTGTGGAGGTCAGAGGAGGAAGACATCTCTCTGACCTTCTGGATTGTGGGTGTCGTGTGTCCAATTATGTAGGAGTGAGCAAGGCGCGGGGAGGGAGGCGTGGGGAGGGAGGCGTGGGGAGGGAGGCGTGGGGAGGGAGGCGTGGGGAGGGAGGTGTGGGAGTGAAGGGGAGGGAAGGTGTGGGGAGGAAGAAGAGGAGGGTGGAGAATATACAACAACAAAGGATGAAGAAGGATATCAGAGAGAGGAGGGAGATGAGGGTGTAGGGAGGGGAGGAGGTGTGGGTATAGGGAGGGAGGAGGAGGTGTGGGTGTAGGGAGGAAGGAGGGTGGTGGGGTGTAAATGAAGGGACGGGGAGGTGTGGGTGTAGGGAGGGAGGAGGGTGGTGGGGTGTAAATGAAGGGACGCTGTGTGGGTGTAGGGAAGGCTCTGTAGGTGTAGGAAGGTAGGGGTAGAGGAGGAGGTGTGGATGTAGGGAGGGAGGAAGGAGAGGGGAGTTAGTAATATATCATGACAGGGGAGAATGATGGGTGTAGAGGCGTGTGGCTCCCCATTTTAGGACATTGTTCTGAAGCCTGGATACACCTGGGTGTTGGGGAGTATAGGTGAGGGGTGATGGAGGAAGGAGTTGTGGGTGGAGAGGAGTGGTGATGGTGGTGATAATGGGTGGAGGATGGTGGTTGTTGTGAGTGTAAGGTGTAGGTGGAGGGTGTTGGTGGAGGTGGTTAAAGATGAAGGGTGTAAGTGTACTGAAGCGTCCTGGAGGGAGGTAATGATGGTGGTGAAGGGTGTGGGTGGAGGGTGGTTATAGTGGTGCTTATGGGTGGAGGGTGTAAATATACTAATGGGTGTAGGAGGGAGGTGAGGGGCGTGGTGTGAGGTGTATTGACACAGGGGAGACACGACACATTGTTGTGAGGTGTATTGACACAGGGGAGACACGACACATTGTTATGGTAGTGATGTTTACCTTCTGGGTGCTCTCTCTCTCTCTCTCTCTCTCTCTCTCTCTCTCTCTCTCTCTCTCGCTCACACTTTCCACTCGCCTTTGGTGATTTGAGAAAGTTCAATATGCAATAAGTGAAACAATTCCTCAATATCCGGACCGAAGGAAATGCAGTAGATATGAGGAAGAGGGTAAGAGAGAAAAGGAAGGAAGGAAGAGGGGATGAGGGAGAGGAGGAAGAGTAGGGGGAAGGAAGGAAGAGGAATGAAAAGGAGAGACATGAAAGGAATAGAGGAAGAGGAAGAAAAAAGTACAAGGAGACGAGGGAGGGGAGGAACAAGGAAGGAAGAGAGAACGAGAAAGAGGTGGGAGAAGGAAGGAAGAGAGGATGAGGGAGGGAAGTAAGAAGGGACGAGGGAGGGGAGAGAGTGGCAGTAAATAGTAGGAACAACAAGTTGATGAGAGACAGGAGACAGACGAACAAATTCCTTACTACTTCTCTGTCACTCTCTCTCTCTTTAGTCTTTAATTTGTATTCCTATTTTATTTTCGCTCGTTATACCTGTACGTTATTCTTCCTCCTTCATTTATTATTATTATAATATTATTTTTATCTCTTTCATTATCTTTGGTGATCTCACTTCGTAATCTTCTTTCCCTTACATCTTCTATCTTATTCTTTCATTTCCTCTCTTCTTGCACTCACCCTCCCTCACACCTCACTACCTCCCTCACCTCTCACCATATCCTCAGGCCCTCTCACTGATGACCTCCCCTGATGTTTTCCTACATGTAAAAACAAATCAATGTTGAGAGAGAGAGAGAGAGAGAGAGAGAGAGAGAGAGAGAGAGAGAGAGAGAGAGAGAGAGAGAGAGAGAGAGAGAGAGAGAGAGAGAGAGAGAGAGGAGAGAGAGAGAGAGGAGAGAGAGAGAGCGTCAGGGTGTCACCAGGTGTACCAACATCTTAATACCTGGAGGGAATTATCAGGTGTCAGGTGTCCCTGGAAGGGGGGGGGGAGGAGGGGACGTAGAAACAGTGAGAGGGATTTAGGAAGAGGGAGAGGGAGTGTACGAGGGGCAGGGAGAGGGAGTGTGAGGGAGAGGGAGAGGAAAAGGAAAGGGAGAGTGTGAGGGAGTGTAAGGAGCGGGCTAGGAGGAAAAGGGAGGGCGAAAGGGAGGGGAAGAGGAGGGAAAGTGAAGGGGGGTGGAACAGAAGACAGAGAGGTGTAAGGGTAAATAAGGGAGTGGGATAAGCTGAAAAAGAAAAGGAGGAGAGAGAGAGAAAGAAGTAGGAAGTAGAGAGGAAGAAAGAAGAGAGGAGATACAGGAAGGAGGAAAAGAAGAGGAACAGGAAGAAGGAAGAAAGGACGTACAGGAAGAAGGAAGAAGGTATAGGAGGAAAATTAGGAAGAAGGTATAGGAGGAAAATTAGGAAGAAGTGTATATGAAGCGTCTCAGGGACTCTCAGAAGCCAAGTGATAGATCGTGAACAACACTCCTAGACTGAGCTGAGATATGTTTTCACAGACGACATTGTGAAACAGAAGTCAGCCAAGCGTGTGACGTGGGTCTCTCTCTCTCTCTCTCTCTCTCTTTATTATCTTCTTTCCTATCTCTTGCTTAATTCCTTCTTTCTTTTCTCTTTCTCTCCTTAGCTACATCACACACACACGCACACACACACACTCTCTCTCTCTCTTGACACCTTTGAACCTCTGATATGACCCTTTAGCACGGAGCGTGATATACTTGAGGTACCTTTACATAGAGACACATACCCACCCTCCTCCTCCTCCTCCTCCTCCTCCTTACTCTCCTCCTTCCTATCTTTACTCCTCTTCCTCCTCCTCCTGAAACTGTGTCTACTTTATCTTATAACTTTATCACAAAAGTTTACTTATAATTCAGAATGGTTGGAGGTACAGAATCTCCTCTCTCTCTCTCTCTCTCTCTCTCTCTCTCTCTCTCTCACACACACATAATCACCCCCTCACTTCTTCCCTCTCCCTTTCCTCTCCTCTTATCTCCATACCACAACCTCGCCTATCCCCTTTCCTCTCCCTTTATGACTCTTCCACCTCCCCCTCACCTCTTCCCCTTTCCTAATATCACATCCACCCTCACCTCTCCCTTCCCTCTCCCCTTTACCCCCTTCTTAAACACGTGTTACAGACGCCGTTTAAACCCTTGTGTCAAAACAGATGATAAGACGATCCAACAGTCTTTAAAACCCGTAAGATAACGGGAACATCTGTTAACAGGCCAGTAATTTTAGCCATATAAGTGAGAGAGGGGGAGAGAAGGAAGAGAAATGAGATAAAGAGAGATAAATGGGGGAGAGAAGGAAGAGAGCGTAGAGAGAGGATGTTGGGGTAATAAAAGGCTAATAGAATAAAAGATGGAAAGAATAAAGAGGAATAAAAGAGTAAAAAGATAATAATGGAAGAGGGGGAAAGGATAAGAAATGAGAATAAGAGATAAATAAGGTGAGAGGAGTACAAGAGCGTAATGGAAGGAAATGAAGGTAATACAAAGAAGATATAATGAATAATGAGGAATAACAAAGATAATGAACGAACACGAGAGAGAGAAAGAGAAAGAAAAAGAGAAAGAGAAGATAGAATATGTAATAAAGATGACAAAAAGAAGGAGAATGGGCAATAAAGGGGATAATGAATTATTCCAACAGACGAAGCATCGCCAGGCGGAAGTGAACGTCAACTTGGGCGCAGGACGGAGACACGCTGTGGTGGTGAGCTGAGGTGAGGCCATACCGGGTGTTTCCTGGTGTATGGTGGAGGAAGGAGGGAGAGTGTTAGAGAAACAAGAAGAGAAAGTGTTGGAGAGAGATAAAAGGAAAGCGATGGATGAGAAGTAATGTTGGAGAACCGAGTATTGAGTGTGTTGGAGAATGGAGAAGAGAGAATTCTGAAGGAGAGAGAAGAGAGACTGTTGGAGAAATGAGAAAGAAAGTCATTGGAGGAGAGGGAGAAGGAAGAATGTAGGTACAATTTTATTAACAGTAAGGTCATGTGAGGTCATGAGGTCATATCACTCACTCACTCACACACACACACACACACACACACACACACACACACACACACACACACACACACACACACACACACACACACACACACACACACACACACACACACACACACACACACACACACACACACACACACACACACACACACACACTATCAGTAACCATCAGGGGTGTAAGTTTCTGATATATTTGTGTGGACTGATAATTCTACACCTGGCAGTCTCCCTCACCTCACACATGGGGAGAGTAATCTCCCCTCACTTTAACTTCTCTCCATCTCTCTCTCTCTCTCTCGCTCTCTCTCCTTACGTCTCACTCTCTTTTCTCACCCTCACTGCAGCTTACTCTTTCCTCCCTCATCTCCTCCCTCTCTCATTGCTCATCTTCATTTCCCCTCACCTCTCCTCTAACTGCTGCTTTCTCCCTCACCCATCATCCTTACCTTCCCTTCTCTTCCCCTGTTCCTCTCATCTCTCCCTTCCCCCACCTCTCCCTCACTGCCACATTCCCCACAAGTTACTGTAGTCCCATCACCATTATCATCCCCACCCACTTCTCTCTCAGCCTTCCTATCTAAATAGTTCTCTCCTTCTGTCTCTCTTAATCTCCCAAACTAAATAGTATCATTTTTCTCTCTGCACGTCTGTCGGTATGTTTGTCTGTCTCTCTTTACGTCTATCTCTCCACCTATCTCTCACCACCTCCCTCTACTCCATGATGTATCTCTCGCCATCTCTCTTACCAGTAATTACCGTATCTCCACTCCTCCTCCACATTCTCAGCCCATTTAGCGAGATTTGTGTTATATTTCCGGCGTTCTGTCTAATTATCACTTCCTGTTCCTCCTGTCCTCCTATTCTTCTCTTCCCGTCCTTTTTTGTCCTTCCTGTGCTTCCTGTTTTAGTTGTCTTAGTCTTATTTCTCATTTCTTGTTCTGCATCTATTCTTGTTATTCGTAAATTAAAAGTTATATCTTGGTGACAGACAGACAGACAGACAGACAGACAGACAGACAGACACACACACACACACACACACACACACACACACACACACACACACACACACACACACACACACACACACACAGAAAAGTGTACATGCATATAGATAGATGGACAGATCTATAGATAGACAGATAGACAGACAGAGAGATAGTCATACAGACAGGAAGAGGGAGGGACGAAGAGGAAGTGAGTGGAGATACGGATGAGGGCACACACAGAGGGGGAAGATAATGAAAAACACAGGTGGAAGGAAGGAAGGAAGGAAGGAAGGAAGGAAGGAAGGAAGGAATGAAGGAAGGAAGGAAGGAAGAAAGGAAGGAAGGAAGGAAGGAAGGTAATTATACGTTTAATCTTACTTCTTGATTATACTTTTAAGGAAACCCAATTTTTAATTATATTTAAATAATATAATTCCATCTCTTCTGACTTGACTGATTGATGTATTTTTCCTTAACGTGAATATTGATCAAGTCTTAGTCACACATGAGAGACAGAGAGATAATGAATGAGAGAGATAAAGAGAGTGAGGAGAAGGAAAGTAATGTAGAGGAGAGAAGAAATAGGGAGGGTTAAGGAGAGGATGATGAGGGAGAAAAGAGATGGTGAGGAAGAAAGAAAGATGACAAAGAAGAGGAGAAGGGTTGGGAGAGAGTTAAGTGGAGAGGGACAGGAGGTGGGAGGGGCCCATGTGACGTAAGAATGACACTTGGTGAGGGTGAGGGAAGGAGAGTGGGAGGGAAGAGGTAAGCAGTGGGAAGAGGATAAGGAGGAGGAGGAAAGGAAGAGAGGAGGGGAGAAGAAAGGAGAGGAAGGGAGAGGGATGACTAAGTTGGAGAAGATATAATAATAATAATAATAATAATAATAATAATAAAGATACTACTACTACTACTACTTTTTTTTTATACGTGGCCTCCAGCCTCCCCCAATAGCCACACCTTCGCCACCATTTATTTATCTTAATATTAAATATCCTAATACATAAGTAGCTATCCTATCTGAGTTAAATTAGTTGAGCCGCAGATCTATGCGGCATTCAGTGACTGTAGCCTCGTAGTCAATATCTGCAGCAGTTGTCGGAATTGGGGCAGAAGTTCTCGTTCCCCTGAGGCAGAGCAAAGCCAACCGAAGGAGAGAGAAAGACAGTCGACATCTCATCCAGGCTGTAACGAAACTTCTGGGCTGCTGCTTCTGTTCGGAGATCACCTCCGCGAGTCTGGTGTAGAAACATCTTGCACTTGGTCCCATCCCACCAGAGGTTGTGAACACTAGGGGAGTGAAGCTGCCTTGGTCAACGTTTTGGATTCTCTCCCCATATGCCCTTATCTTGTCGTTCTCGTTCCTCCTATGTGCAGCATCGAGAGCTAGGTTACGGTGACATGCGGCCATGTGATCAAAAATCCTGATGTCGAAGGAAGAAAGCTCGCTGTCCTCGCGTCCAGAATCCTCGAGCACTGACGTCAACACGGGCTTCGTTAGATGTGTTTGAAGTCCTATGTTGGAGGATCTCACCATCCAATGGAAGGAGGGTCGGTTCTACCATGACATCCCGGCAGATTTCCTTCAACATATTTGCTGTAAGGTCCCTTACTTCATCATGCCTCATGCATATGAAGCCCCCTTTCTTGCACACCACGGCGTGATCGCCGTCATAGGAAGAGCCACACACGCATTGGGAGGGCAAACCTTCTACTAGCCGACCGTACCTTAGAGCAATGGCATCTGTAAATTCTTGTTTGTTAAGACTGAAACCATTTGCCCTTATCGGTAACGTAGTTAACCAGTTCGAGGCTCCCACCTCCTGCGCTATAGCTACTTTTTTGTCAAATTTTCTGGAACCTGCAGCAACAGTTGCTGCAACTTATCATTTTGGCATTGCTGTCGATCTGTCGTAATGGATCTACGAATCTCGTTTACTTCACCGGTCACGACCTCCCCTGTTGCGTTCTGGGCTATTATGTGGTCCGTGAGGGCTGCCGTGAGCTTAAGTGAATTTTGATGTACGGTGGCTGCAATCTCCTCTGGATTGGTTTGTCCCATCCCTCCCAGTCTTGATGGAAGTGCAAGAAGTTCTCTTTCTGCTGGGGTTAAGTGAGTGTGTTTCACTAATTTGGGAATGAACTTGATACTGATAGCTTCTTCCAGAGGGTGGAGGAGGGGTCCGATACCAGGGATAGTACGCATCAGGTAGTTCCAACGATGCTTGACTCCATGGGTGAATGCAGCGAAAGCCGCATGTGGCTCTGTGTTAGCAATCTTAGACAGAGCTTGGATTTCACTAACCCACTCATTCACCTTTCCCGCTACGTACTCGGTCTTGAAGTCCGTAGTGCCAATTACTGCGCCTAGATGTCTTTGGCCGTCCTTAGTTATTTTGACTTCGCTTCCGCCAAAAACCTCCTTTGCCCGTTCATAATGTTCTGGCTTCACGATGAGGAAGGACTTGCTGGCGTTTGGGTGGTACCCTATTTGTGGACCTCGCGATGTTACCAAGTCCCACCACTTTTTGATGTCCTCCACTTTTCCTGCTTCTGTAAGGTCGTCAGCATACACCACTTGTTTGACCCCAGTTGTTTCAAATTTTATTTCTTGTTGGAGCACTGATAGGTCTATTGCATACATTGCCATTGCAACAGGGTCCCCCTGTGTTGTTCCCTCGGTTGACTGTAAGATGGTATCACCTCTTAGGGCCTTGTTGTTTACTATATAGATGTCTGATGGATTCCTATAGGAGTTTTCAACGCACATTGCAAAGCTTGGACACTTGATCTTGATGTTGTGCAGTGCGGCCTTGCGGTTAAGTATGTTGAATGCCTTTGAAGCGTCGACCAGGAGAACGGCCTCACAATCACGTTGCTCAAATATCGTTCTCATGGCGTGAATGGCAGCTTACCCTCCAGCTTGTTGGCCGGCACAAACTTGCAGGTTCCCTGCTGCTGCCCTGACATCGTCCTTTACCACCTCCATTATGCATTTTCCGATGATTCGCCTCAGCACTTCCCACACTCCTATTGGCCTACATCCTGGATTCTTATCCAGGGGAATGAGGCGGCAGGCCGTCAGAGCATGAAGGTGATGGCAGCATGAGGATGCCAGCTTTCTTACAAGGACGGCAATGGCCGTGCAGAGATCACTTGCTGCGGGGCCAAACTTGTTAGTGCTGAGGATGACTCGCCATCCGTTTGCATCCAGACCTGAAGGGCCGGCACCTCCCTGAGTCTTCAGTGCCTTTTTCCACACCATCCCTCTTGTTATCTTCTCGAACAGGACAGCATTTGGTGGGATATAGGCACCCTGAAACCTGATGCTTTCGTCATCACTTGCAGAGGGATGTTTTTCTTTCAGTTGTTTTGAAGTCTCTCTGTTTATTGGCAGGACCCCACCGGTGATAAGAAGAAGGTGAGGTGATGAGAGGGACGTGGGATGATGAGAGGGTGGTGGAGAGATGAGAGGGAGGTGGGAAGATGAGAGGGAGGTGGGGTGATAAGAGGGAGGTGGGGTGATAAGAGGGAGGTGAGGTGATGAGAGGGACGTGGGGTGATGAGAGGGTGGTGGAGAGATGAGAGGGAGGTGAGGGTGATGAGAGGGAGAAAAGAGGGGGATGTGGAGATGACAAAAGGGTGATAGGAAGGAGGTAGGAGGAAGAGCGGTAATAGGGAGAAGAAGAGGGGGGGAGGAGACGGGTGGAAAAGAAGGGGGTTTGAGGAGATAGAAGGAGAGAAAGAGGAGTAGGAAGAAAGAGAAAGTTAAAAGACGAAGAACAAAAAGTGAGTAAAGAAGCAGAACTAAGGAAAGAGATTGAGGATTGTGAGGGGGAAATGTTTCTTGTATTATGACTCGGAAAGTAAAAGAGAGACGAGAGAGAGAAAGAAGGAGGGTAAAGAGAGGGAGGGAGATAAAAGAGAGGAGGTACTCAAGTAATGATAGTACACGAATAAAGGTAATACTTAAGTAGAATAGCACTCAATGGTACTCTTGAAGAATGAACACAGAGTACGTTGAGGTAAGGATAACGAACGAAAAGAAAGAGAATGAATGAAACTAAGACAATGAATGAAACTAAAAGACGGAATGAATAAAACTAAGAGAAAGAGAATGAATGAAACTAAAAGAGAGAATGAATGAAACTAAAACAATGAATGAAACCAAAAGAGAAAGAATGAATGAAACAATGAAACTCAACACCTCTCCAATAAGTTACAAGTCAAATGGAAGAGAAAAAAACTTTTAAGCCATAATTTTTGTCTTTCATATTTTCTCCTTCATTTAAGCTTCTTACCCTTACTAATTCTCCTCAATACTCTCTCTTTACTCTAAATACACAAATGGGAACTGACAAAATGATGATGAGAAGATTAATCTAAATACAATAAGACGATTACTGCAAATAAAAAAATGAGAGTATACTTTTATTTTGCTTTTATTTAATAGTTTATACAGTAATTCTCTTTTTATTTGTCTTACCGGATATTGTGTTTTTGTTTATTGTTTTTTGTCTTCTCCATCTTCCTTCTTTCTCATCTTGTTTTTATATCCTGTTTCTATCTTCTTCGTCTTCTTCTTCTTCTTCTTCTTCTTCTTCTTCTTCTTCTTCTTCTTCTTCTTCTCTTCATTCTCCTCTTCTTCTTCTTCATTCTCCTCTTCTTCCTCTCTTCATTCCCCTGGTCTTCCCCTTACCACATCCCACACCACACTCCCTCACCACACCACCTCACCACACCACCACCTCACCACATCCCCTCACCACCCCTCCTCACCACATCCCCTCACCACACCACCTCACCACACCACCACCTCACCACATCCTCTCACCACATTCCCTCACCACATCCCCTCACCACACCACCTCACCACACCACCACCTCACCACATCCCCTCACCACCCCTCCTCACCACATCCCTCACCACATCCCCTCACCACATCCCCTCACCACATCCCCTCACCACCCCTCCTCACCTGAACGTCCTCACTCCCTTTTTCTCTCCACCCCTCACCCCCACCCCGCCTTCTCTCACCCCCCAGCCTCCTTTAATCATCCACTATCACCTGCCCCACCCCCCATCTCCCCCTCTCTATCTCCCCCTTCCTATCTCCCTCCTCCCTCTCTCCCTCCTTCTTCTCTCCCCCTCCCCTCTCTCGTCTACCATGGAGAGTCTGTAAGTATATCTAGCTATCTCTCTGTGAGTGTATGTCTGTTCCAGTCATATATCCATAAGTGTGAGGGAGTGTGTCAGTCAGTAGTGTGAGGGAGTATGGCAGTCAATAGTGTGTGTGTGTGTGTGTGTGAAAATGTGTGAAAAAGTGTATAAAAGATTATTGTTATTATTATTATTATTTTTAAAATTTTCAATATTATCATCATCATTACATTTAAGAATATTACTTATACCATCACCACCAAAAACCAGTGATATTGTACCTCTTCAATATTCCATGGAAACAGTGGAGGGGCCTCAGAGCAGCTCCTACTTTAGGTAGCAAGACTTATTTATCCACTGGGAACACCAACAGCAGCCACGAGACTCATAACACTACCATCTGTCGACTTGTTGTGGGTAGCCCAGCTCCGTAGTTGTGTGTTCACCTAGATCATCTCTCTGCCCAGTGATACCGATAACACACACCAACACGACGCCTGGTATGATTTATAGTCTTACACGCTAGGTACACTCCCTCAGTTCCCCAGTTTATATTATTTGGATGTTGGTTATCAAAGTCGTGTCGATTTGGCGTTGTTTTTTTGTTTTGGGTTGTTGGGTTAGGTTAGGTTAGGTTGTGTTAGGTTAAGTTTGTGTTAGGTTGGACTATATTAGGTTTGGTAACCAATAATAAACTGGAATACCCACATTGTTTACATTTTGGGGAGGCGGGGGATACGACTCTCACTGAATATTAAGTTTACCAGTATGTTTTCTGAGAGAGAGAGAGAGAGAGAGAGAGAGAGAGAGAGAGAGGAAGAAGGTAATATCTTATCTCTCTTGGCTTATGGTTCAGGCATGTGTAAACTCCGCTGTTGGTATATTTTTGGTACAGCTGAACGACTGGTGAATGTTATAAGGAAGATCTCTCTCTCTCTCTCTCTCTCCACTGTGAAGATGGAACACCCAGCTCTACTGTTGTGTATATAGTTTATCCATAACAAACTCACAGACGGAGAAATCCACGAGAAATACACACAACATGATCGCTTCTGCATATGTGCGAGGCAGCCCTGCAGAATAGTAATGGGTGGAAATGTAAGTTTGTATGTTGTATGTTTGTGTATTAATGCTGGGATGTGTAAGAATATGTTGTTGTATGTTTGTGTATTAATGCTGGGATGTGTAAGAATATGTTGTTGTATGTTTGTGTATTAATGCTGGGATGTGTAAGAATATGTTGTTGTATGTTTGTGTATTAATGCTGGGATGTGTAAGAATATGTTGTTGTATGTTTGTGTATTAATGCTGGGATGTGTAAGAATATGTTGTTGTATGTTTGTGTATTAATGCTGGGATGTGTAAGAATATGTTGTTGTATGTTTGTGTATTAATGCTGGGATGTGTAAGAATATGTTGTTGTATGTTTGTGTATTAATGCTGGGATGTGTAAGAATATGTTGTTGTATGTTTGTGTATTAATGCTGGGATGTGTAAGAATATGTTGTTGTATGTTTGTGTATTAATGCTGGGATGTGTAAGAATATGGTGTTGTATGTTTGTGTATTAATGCTGGGATGTGTAAGAATATGTTGTTGTATGTTTGTGTATTAATGCTGGGATGTGTAAGAATATGTTGTTGTATGTTTGTGTATTAATGCTGGGATGTGTAAGAATATGTTGTTGTATGTTTGTGTATTAATGCTGGGATGTGTAAGAATATGTTGTTGTATGTTTGTGTATTAATGCTGGGATGTGTAAGAATATGTTGTTGTATGTTTGTGTATTAATGCTGGGATGTGTAAGAATATGTTGTTGTATGTTTGTGTATTAATGCTGGGATGTGTAAGAATATGTTGTTGTATGTTTGTATTAATGCTGGATGTGTAAGAATATGTTGTTGTATGTTTGTATTAACGTTGGATGTGTAAGAATATGTTGTTGTATGTTTGTGTATTAATGCTGATGTGTAAGAATATGTTGTTGTTTTGTTTGTGTATTAATGTTGGATGTGTAAGAATATGTTGTTGTTTGTTTGTGTATTATCGCTGGATGTGTAAGAATATGTTGTTGTATGTTTGTGTATTAATGCTGATGTAAGAATATGTATTAATGCTGATTGTAAGAATATGTTGTTGCATGTTTGTATTATTGGATGTAAGAATATGTTGTTGTATGTTTGTGTATTAATGTTGATGTAGAATATGTTGTTGTATGTTTGTGTATTAATGCTGGGATGTGTAAGAATATGTTGTTGTATGTTTGTGTATTAATGCTGGGAAGTGTAAGAATATGTTGTTGTATGTTTGTGTATTAATGCTGGGATGTGTAAGAATATGTTGTTGTATGTTTGTGTATTAATGCTGGGATGTGTAAGGTGGTGGTGGTTTTTTTGTCATTTTGTTGTTGTTTTTGTTGCTGTTATTTTTTGTTTTGTTTTTGTTATTGTTGCTGTTTTTGTTGTTTATCTTAGTGTTTATGAATTGTCTCTATCACAATACATTAAGACCCAGAAGTTATAAAATTACCTTAAATATCTTGCTTTACGAAAGGTTTCATTAGGTTACGTTAATTACATTGACTTCTAATTACCTCCAGGATTTTCAAGTCACTTTTCCTACCTTTATAAAATTATCTTAAAGGATTACAAACACCTTAATATATTTCACGAATAAACCGAAATATATTAAACCCTAAGAATAAACCAGATTACTTAATTAAAATCACCTTAGCAATGGACTCGAAAACCCTAATGACTTTCTGATCATAAAAATAAAAGATAATTAACTCAAAGCCACATCAGAGAATGAATTTGTATGGAAGTTAATTTGCCGCATGGGAAAGTCACATCTAATTAACACGTGGTGAGTAATTAGGTAAAAATGAGGTGATTGGAAGATGGTGTCAGCGCGTTGGATTCAATCACCTCACCAGCTTTGCCAATCATGTCAGGTCTGATTTTACTGATGTAATTCTATTACCTATGAGGGGGTTATTATGTCATGGTGTGATTACTGTTGTTGTTATTAGTGTTTTAGTGTGATGTTATTGTGATGATCCTCTTCGTCACTATCATCATCATCCTCATCATCATTATTATTATTCTGCCTCTTTTTGTACTGTATATCTTGATTTTTTATCTGTCTATTAATCAATCATTTCGTCTATCTATTGACCTATATATCTATCTAACTAACTACCCATTCTCTCTATCTAAGTACATGTCCATCTTACTTTCACCCATCTTTTTGTCTGTCTGTCTTTATCCCTCTAGTATCTCCCTCTATCCTTCTCTTCCCTATTCTTTCTCTCTGTTCAATTTTCTCCGGTACCAAATTCCGTTCGAGTGACAACAAATTGAGAAAAGACACAGACTTACACAGACTTACACACTTACACAGACTTGGACCCTTGACTGTTATTCAAGGCGACATATATTTATTAGTGGGAGCTTCTATCTGCCACTTACACCGAGAGCGAAGAAGTGTAAGTTATCACACTTCACCAGGCAATTGAGTTAACGCCTGACACACCACTGCGAGGGAAGCTTACATATCCCACCAACAGATGGCACTGCCAAACTGCTGCCACTTTGGTCTTGACTTCCTGAAGGTTCACACTGTAACTATATCTCGGAAGTGGTGATGCTTGAGTGAACTTAAATCTTGACATCAATTAAAGCACAGAACTATCATGCGGCATAATCTCAAATTGTTTCTAAATGCTAACAATTGCAAAACTTGACCCTAATTAGGTCGTATTCAGGTATAGATTCTGGGTGACATTTTTTATCTTGCTTTTATCCTTCAGAAGTTGTTAATGAGTTTATCTTGTTGGATCTTGTGTGAGTGTGGTGTTATCTTTTGTATGGTTTAGTTATGGTGTGTTAGTATAAGGTAGACAGAGCGTGAGGTAGACAGTTGTATTAGTGTGAGGTAGAAGGCGACTTAGCGTGAGGTAAACGGCGAGTTAGCGTGAGGTAGAAGGCGAGTTAGTGTGAGGTAGAAGGCGAGTTAGCGTGAGGTAAACGGCGAGTTAGCGTGAGGTAGACAGTTAGGTAACACTTCAGGTTTAAGGAATATTCACCTTACCGACCTCTTATGGCTCCACCCTCCTGCTCTTGGCTATTCAAAGGTTCATAACTATCAAAACTTTCCTCTTTATTATTGATGCCAGAAGGCGTCTCGCTGGCTCCCCTGGGTCACCAACAGACGGCACTGCCCACCAACCAAGCTCAAAATGCTGAAAGATTCTTGGGTTAAATTCTTGTCGTAAATTCTCACGTAAATAAATTATCATTCTGGGTCAATTAAATTCCGATATAATGATAGTAGTTGTAATGCTTAAAAGAGAGTACTGTATTTATGGTTACTGTGGCCTTTGTCTATATAAATTCTGACCTTAGAAATTTGTTTAGTAATTGGTGCAGTCAGGATACAATCATGAGGTCACTT
>NW_024753376.1:0-2500 GCF_018991925.1 Homarus americanus
AATTCATCCTGGAAGTCATCGATTAGTTTAAATTTTAAGTTTCTTTTAACCGCTATCGCTACTCCGTCATTTTTCTCGCCCGATTTATTTCTTTGGTTTACATAATAGTTAAAGAGTTTTATGTTGTTGTTTTCTGTCTTACCGTGACTGTTTATTAGTATAATGTCAGGGTCAATTTCGCGATATATATTACTTAGGTTAATTCTCTCGGTCTTCCAGTTTCTTACGTTGTGTTGTATTATTCTTAAAGTTCTTACTGTTTGTCTATTGTCCATTATTTCTTATACTTGGATTGTGGCAGTCAGTTGGAGTGGAGACCTATCATCCTGTTTCCCGCTTCTGACTCTTCTATACTCTGACGGGTCTACTATTTTAAAGTCTTTGGCCGTAATCTTTAGTTTGTCCGTAGTAATTAGTGACCAGACATAATCTTCACTTAGGGATTTTTCTTGATATGTCCCCTTGTATATCCCTCCTTCACAGTTTTTTACTATTGTCCCTCCTGTTGGTCTCGATGTTGGGGATTCCATGTTTGTTGTAAGTGAGCACTTTTAATCAATTTCTTCAGCAGATTCAGGTTGTATATTGTGATCAGTTTCCATCTTATCTTCTCCTCCTACTTTCGCTGTCTGTCCTTTTATTATTTCTATCTTCTCTTTGTCACTTCTAGTCATTTGTCTAGGATCTCTATCAGTCAACGGCCAATTTCCTTGTCTTAATATCAGCTGTTGCTCAAACCTTTGTTCGTCTTGATGTAGTCTTTCTCTCAGTTCGCTTGCATATGTTGTCTGAAATAGTTTTTCGGATTGTGGATTCTCTGGAAATATCATCTCTGGTAGGTTATTCAATTTAAACATTTTCCTTAATTCCTCATTGTATGATCCGGGTGCAATGATATTGTGCAAATGTGCATGGATCATACTAATCATTACCTTATCATGTATTGGCTCACTTAGTTTTAATACTGTGGATTCTGGTCTATGAACCTCTTGGACGCTCTCTTTGCTATTTCGGCATTATGTAAATATCCTTTCTTGTCTTGTTCCTTTTTCCTTGTTTCTTGTACTTTATCCATGTGTTTTTATTGGGCATGCCATTGCTAGCGTCCTATGTCCTATGTAGCCATTCCCGTTTCTCTTACAGTTTGAGACAGCCAACATGTGTATTCTTACATTCAGTGTAGGTATGGTCGTCGCCTGCACAATCTGAGCAGTACTTTTTTTCTTTTTCCGGACAGTCTCTCGTTGTGTGTTCTTCATATTTGTAGCAGGAGAAGCAAGTTTGCAGACTGATGAATGTCTCCTTCTTTATTTGATGTGGTGTGACTGACATGTTGAATATTAGAAAGCCCTGTTGTAAAGCTTTCTCAGCCATTGACACTTCTTCAAACATGAGTATAGTCCTTTATCTTAATGACTTCTTCAATCTTCATCCACCTATTTTGGCGTTCCAGTTCTTCTTTCAGGTCTTCCTCCCGATCTCTTGATCGACTTGACGAACAAAAACTGATCTTTTTGCTTTTTGTTCTGGTGGCATGACAACAATAAGGCCTTCATTGTAAAATATATCTCTTGCTTCTTTTGAAAGGATTTTATCTGAATCAAAGTCATCTTTACAGATTACTTAAAACCTTCATTGGTGCTGAATATTCTAGTTAGTGGGACTTGCAGTTTGTTGTAAGTGATTTCTGCCACTTTTCCCCTTCCAATAGAGTGTCCCTTATCTCTATGTTTTATTCTAATGCTAGTTGTCATCTTCTTGATTACATCTAATCCTACCTATAACACAGGGCTCCTGCCTGAGCAGTGACCCCCCCCCCTCTTGGACGGGCATTGGGCTCGTCGGGTTCTGCACCCAGGTTACCTGTGACTATAAGTTATGTCTAAAAAGTTGCCACCTTCCAGGTGATCCCCGGACAAGGGGTGCCCTGCACTATCACAGGTTTCCTTGCCGGATCGACCGTATCGCTAAGTCCCGCCTCCCGTTCAAGGAACGGAGTGCATGAGGGGGATGAAAAAAGGAAAGAAGAGGACTTAGAGAGTAGAGACAGTCTCCCTACCACGCCACGTTCGGGGGTCAGCCAATCAGAGCACCGCAGTAAACGTGCATGTATCACGCGCCACCGTGGGGCACCATGATTAGCCCAATCCAGGACGTAGACGCACGGGTAGTAGTCAAAATTTGGGTGAAGCCAAATATTTGTTTTCAAAGTTGGAATTTCCGTACAATCTCATGGTGTGCATCACTATGTTGATGAAATGCAATCACTAGGATTGAGTGTCTTATCACAACAAGTTGCAGACTCAAACATGCAGCAAAGATCGGGTCTTCACTTGGCTCGGTAATATATTTTTTACTTAGTAGCATACCTAAGTTAAAACAAACTCCCCTTGCCAATACAAGGAGAGATTTCTTATGGTCTAATAAACAATTCATCATGACCAAATACAGTATCTAACACAGGGTCAGGGCACCCTTCTATTGCTCTTTCTTTCATTTG
>NW_024753376.1:7500-17406 GCF_018991925.1 Homarus americanus
ACCGTCCTGCTGTCTATAGCAACCAACGCCTTTCAATGGGATCTGAATGAGCATTCATTTAGGCCCCTTAACTCGACGTTTGGTTCATCCCACAGCGCCAGTTCTGCTTACCAAAAGTGGCCCACTAGATACTCAGATTAGTCGCCGGAGCTTCATCCCTACAAGCAAGCTCGGCATCTCACCCATTTAAAGTTTGAGAATAGGTTGAGGACGTTTCGTCCCCAAGACCTCTAATCATTCGCTTTACCGGATGAAATTCACCCTGCGAGTTCCAGCTATCCTGAGGGAAACTTCGGAGGGAACCAGCTACTAGATGATTCGATTAGTCTTTCGCCCCTATACCCAGCTCCGGCGATCGATTTGCACGTCAGAATCGCTACGGACCTCCACCAGAGTTTCCTCTGGCTTCATCCTGGCCAGGCATAGTTCACCATCTTTCGGGTCCCAACATATATGCTCATGGTACTTGCCGACTGCCCGCGAGCCTGCCCCGGTGCGCCTCCGCCGTTTACCGACGGCCCGCTTCCGGGGACGGACAGCACCGCGGCGTCTTGGCAAGTCCGGGCCTCGCCCCCCCTCCCATGAGGGAAATTAAACTTCGACCATCGCCCTGACGACCTCCACCACCGCGCAACGTCCAGAGACGGAAAGTATCTCCCCGCGCCAGCCAGCGGCGTGGGGCGAGCCTTGAGCAGCCCGGTCAGGGATCGGCCCAAGACGCACCGGAGAGCCTGTTACAGCTGCTGAGCCCGTCACTTCATTTCGCCTTTGGGTTTAGTGAGCCCATTGACTTGCACATGTTAGACTCCTTGGTCCGTGTTTCCAGGCGGGTCCAGGTGGATGCGACCTTTTGCACACAGCGAGCAAAACGCGCCGCGAAGCGGCGTAAAGCTCTTTCTCGACGACGCTGCGTCGCCATTATCAGGACACCGGTATAGGTTTCCCCCCGTCGCGCGGGTCTCCCCCCCAGACGAGCTGAGAGAGTCGGCGGCGAGGTACCAGTCCGACCGGGCCTTCGACGTCCCCGGCAACGGGTCGCGGTGACCTACTACGAGGCGAAATACGCCCGCCGACGCCAGCGTGAGTGGGGGCGCGCCCAAACATTTTTGGGTCGCTCAATTACAACACCCCACCCAGCCGACAGCCGACGAGCTGAATCCCCTCAGTTCGACCTTCGAGTTTCCACCCGTTTGGCTCTTAACGGTTTCACGTACTCTTGAACTCTCTCTTCAAAGTTCTTTCAACTTTCCCTCACGGTACTTGTTCGCTATCGGTCTCGTGGTCATATTTAGCCTTAGATGGAGTTTACCACCTGCTTTGGGCTGCACTTTCAAGCAACCCGACTCTACAGAGAGGCCCTTTCCGACCGTCCCATCTGTACCCTCACGGGCGCCGCCATACGGGCCTGTCACCCTCCATGGGCAGTGGCCGCTTTCAAGCTTGACTTAGACGGTATGGGACGGCGTGCTGGACCCTCTGAAACGCAACACCCCTCGTGCCCGAAGACATCGAGGTTATGCGCTGGGCTTTTCCCGGTTCAGTCGCCCTTACTAAAGGAATCCCTGTTGGTTTCTTTTCCTCCGCTTATTAATATGCTTAAATTTGGCGGGTAGCTCTCTCCTACTACGAGGTCGATCGTGGTCTCATCATCCTTAGGGGGAACAAGTTCCCCAACCACGAAGCGGAAGACGCTCTGCCACCGACTTTCTTCACCACCGACATTACCAGGCAGGAAGGTTTGAGGGGCTTGTCGCGGGGGTACCAGCGGCCATGGCGCCGGCACTCCCACCCCTGACTCCGTTCCTTCTCATTGAGTGGTAAATAGCCAATAGGAAAAGTGTTCCAGCAGAACATCTCTCGCAGAGTCATATACACACACAGTTTTAATGCATATACGCTCGTGTTCCGCCCTTACTCGGCCGCACCTTTGCCGCTTAAACTTTGACCTCTTTCCCCGTTCCCGCATGCCACAGCAGTGGCACTTGTTTATCTGGAGAAAGAGAGCGAGAGTCGCAGTATTAATTGGCGTGAGCGGCCTTTCCGGCTGCAGAACTAGTGCTCTATCCCAGCGAGCGCCGTTATGAGGCGCAACACCGTCTTTAACGCATTTAGAGATAACTCCCCCTGCCTCCCTCCGAGTCATGAGATAGACGTGGACTCGTGGCGAACTCTCAAAGAGAACGCCCACACCGCGTCTGACCGTGGGAGAGGGTGGAGGAGCGCGTGAGGAAGAGCACGGCGTCACCCAAGCATTCTCATCTCTGCCTGCACCACTACATGGTAGACTGCGGGCCCAGGCGCACTCATCAATTTAGGTTCCACTGCAATGCATGCCAAGCACTCTTTTCGAGGTGATAGACGAAATTCCGGCGGGGCTTACTTAAAAGATATCCGACCCGGTTTCGTTTCCTCTTCGTGGGATGGAGTGCCTCTTAGAACATGTGCAGCATCAGCCATGAGCGGCCGACGGCCATTCGTGTCTCTGTGGACAGCAGGCAAAAGAGCGCCGCCTCCAGTTATTTGCGAGGGCGACAACTGTCGCTTTGTTGTGGTTGAATGTGGGTGCGCCAAGTCCATGGACTTGCTGGTGATAGGCTTGCTTGTTTTTAAGGGCACGCCTCGCGCCAGCCTTGACGATTAAACAAAGCGAGCTTCGGTTCAGGGGACTTTCGTTAATAGAGACAGTCAGCAGGCACCGAACTTCGCAGCAACGATGGATAATATATTTCCGACCCTCGTGAAAATTGGCGGCGACAAGCTCATATGGCTGCCGCCGCGCAATATGCGTTCAACTTGTCGATGTATCTGGTATTCTTGCGATTCATACCGACACACTCGGTTTGCTGCGGTCTTCATCGACCCACGAGCCGAGTGATCCCCGTTAAGAGTTGTGTATTTGCCATTTGGTCTTTAGGCTAACCATCACAGGTAAGTCTCAATGAAAGGTTTGACAGACACTGGCCCAGGATTTGTGGTTTGGGTTTGGCAGACGGCTTATTTGTTGTTTTGACACTTGAATTTCACTCTTTTTGGGTCAAGAGGCTTATTCGCCGGTAGTAAGGAACGGACGGGCAGCCGTCCAAAGCCCCGTCCGTCCTCCTCCTCCGGTCTTCGCGCTCTCGCCCGAGTGTGGTCCACCTACAGCGTGGTGGTACCTATTTTTGGTGCGGGGGCCGGGATTGTCCTCTTTCGCTGCTGGAGTTGCCAGAGCAGAGCCCGAGACCGCCCAAATCAGGAGAGTAGTAGTAGTAGTTTTAAGAGCGCCCCGTTCTCTTTCTCTGTTAATGATCCTTCCGCAGGTTCACCTACGGAAACCTTGTTACGACTTTTACTTCCTCTAAATGATCAAGTTTGGACATCTTTCCGTCAGCTCGAGGCGACGACCCCAGAAACCCCTCGCGGGCAACGGGGCCGACAATCCAAGAGCGCCAGTCCGAAGGCCTCACTAAATCATTCAATCGGTAGTAGCGACGGGCGGTGTGTACAAAGGGCAGGGACGTAGTCAGCGCAAGCTGATGACTTGCACTTACTGGGAATTCCTCGTTCATGGGAAACAATTGCAAGCCCCAATCCCTATCAAGAAGGCTTTGAGCGGGTTACCCGCTCCTCTCGGAGGAAAACTTCGTTGATCCCTTCAGTGTAAGCGCGTCACGACCCAGGAGAACATCTAAGGGCATCACAGACCTGTTATTGCTCAATCTCGTGCGGCTAGAATTGCCGCTTATCCCTCTAAGAAGTTGCGAACTGGACACCATTTTCTGGAGATCCGTCGACTACTTAGTAGGCCAGAGTCTCGTTCGTTATCGGAATTAACCAGACAAATCGCTCCACCAACTAAGAACGGCCATGCACCACCACCCACCGAATCGAGAAAGAGCTCTCAATCTGTCAATCCTTCCG
This sequence comes from Homarus americanus, assembly GCF_018991925.1. Taxonomy (NCBI): domain Eukaryota; kingdom Metazoa; phylum Arthropoda; class Malacostraca; order Decapoda; family Nephropidae; genus Homarus; species Homarus americanus. The sequence goes on from NW_024753376.1 coordinate 11,401, forward strand.
GTGTCTGGGCCTGGTGAGGTTTCCCGTGTTGAGTCAAATTAAGCCGCAGGCTCCACTCCTGGTGGTGCCCTTCCGTCAATTCCTTTAAGTTTCAGCTTTGCAACCATACTTCCCCGGAACCCAAAGACTTTGGTTTCCCGGAAGCTGCCCGCCGGGTCATGGGAATAACGCCGGCGGATCGCTAGTTGGCATCGTTTATGGTTAGAACTGCGGTATCTGATGTGCCGAACCTCTAACTTTCGTTCTTGATTAATGGCCAGCAAATGCTTTCGCAATCAGTTCGTCTTGCGACGGTCCAAAATTTCACCTCTAGCGTCGCAATCACGAATACCCGCCTGTTCCGATTGGTCATTACCTCTGGTTCCGAAAACCAACAAAAATAGAACCGAGGTCTATTTCCATTATTCCATGCATCACCATTCGGGCCATTCAAATAGCCTGCTCTGGCGCTCTAATTTTTCAAAAGTAAAACTCCTTCCGGCCACTCGGGACACTCGACAAAGAGCATCATTTCACCGAGCATTGAAATGACTGTTAGGAGGCGTGACAGTAAACACCGAGGTGCACCCGTCAGTCGGAACTGAGGGATCAACCTCCTGACTTTTAACGCAACAACTTTAATATATCGCTATTGGAGCTGGAATTACCGCAGCTGCTGGCACCAGACTTGCCCTCAATGGATACTCGTTAAAGGATTTAAAAAGTGTACTCATTCGATTACGAGGCCTCCGGATGAAGACTCATCGTTATTTTTCGTCACTACCTCCCCGTGCCGGGGAGTGGGTAATTTGCGTGCCTGCTGCCTTCCTTAGATGTGGTAGCCGTTTCTCAGGCTCCCTCTCCGGAATCGAACCCTGATTCCCCGTTACCCGTTATAGCCATTGTAGGCGCATAACCTGCAATCGAAAGCTGATAAGGCAGACACTTGAAAGAAGCGGCGCCAGTGCGGAGACCGTGCGCTCAGCCCGAAGTTATTCAGATTCACCACAGGTGGGTTACGGACCGGGGCCCGACCAGTTTTGAACTAATAAAAGCGCTCTTCCCTTGCGGTCAGAGACCAATTGCATGTATTAGCTCTAGAATTGCCACAGTTATCCAAGTAAGTGGGTTTACAGATCCAATGAAACATAGCTGATTTAATGAGCCATTCGCGGTTTCGCCTTAAATCGGCTTGTACTTACACATGCATGGCTTAATCTTTGAGACAAGCATATGACTACTGGCAGGATCAACCAGGTAGCTGCTGCTGTTGGCGGCGCCTATCACGGCGGCCAAAATAGTGAGATTGAGAGAGAGGCAGAAGACATTGGGCGAGGGACCGCACGTTGGCCTTAGAGAAATAGCAAAACAGATGATCAGATCTAACTGCACCTTCTCTTGCTATCCTCGGCGCCGGCAGCGCCACCGTGTGTGCCAATCTCCTCCCTTATCCGCTCCTCTTTGCCCCAGCTCCAGCGAGGCAGCCGACATTGGGCGAGGGACCGCACGTTGGCGAATCTCCTCCCTTATCCGCTCCTCTTCTCTTTGCCCCAGCGAGGCAGAAGACATTGGGCGAGGGACCGCACGTTGGCCTTAGAGAAATAGCAAACCAGATGATCAGATCAAACTGCACCTTCTCTCGCTATCCTCGGCGCCGGCAGCGCCACCGTGTGTGCCAATCTCCTCCCTTATCCTCTCCTCTTTGCCCCAGCGAGGCAGCCGACATTGGGCGAGGGACCGCACGTTGGCCTTAGAGAAATAGCAAACCAGATGATCAGATCAAACTGCACCTTCTCTTGCTATCCTCGGCGCCGGCAGCGCCACCGTGTGTGCCAATCTCCTCCCTTATCCGCTCCTCTCCTCTTTACCCAGCTCCAGCGAGGCAGCCGACATTGGGCGAGGGACCGCACGTTGGCCAATCTCCTCCCTTATCCGCTCCTCTTCTCTTCTCTTCTCTTTGCCCCAGCGAGGCACAAGACATTGGGCGAGGGACCGCACGTTGGCCAATCTCCTCCTCTCTCTCTTTCTTTCTCACTGTTTGTGGGGACGTGGGCTCATGAGCGCCATCGTCGCCCAATATTGGTTAGGTTGTGTATTTCACGGGTGGGAACCGCCATCATCGTTGTTAGGTGATGGGGTAACCCAACGTGTGCTTTGACGAGTTTTGGCTGCTAAACTCTCTTTTTAGTATACTCGGCTCCCAGACTGCGCCCTGGTCGTGTTGAACCATGAGCGTTGTCTATGCACATTTAGGGTAGCCGTTTGCGCGTGGAATAGTGCAATGAATCTCGGTCAAGAGACGGTTGGGCGCTGCATTGAAGGCCGGCACAGACGCGAAGACGGGTGATCAGCCAACGCAAGTCCGCTAAGTTGGGCAGACAGCAAGGCGAAGGGGAGCCCCGTTCCGGACTGAAAGGCCGCAGCATATGCTGTGACGGAAACTAGTAGGGTGGCGACGTGTGCGCCGAGAGAGAGAGACGGAGTAAATAATGTCCAAACGGAAGAGAGACCTGGCAAGTGTAATTGATAGAGCGCGAGCCTACTCGCCATAAGCCCGCTCCACTGCCATTCCTCTGATCCAATGAGACTAAAATCTCTCTCTCTCTCTCTGCTCCAGCCATTGCAGGGCAGGGAAGCGACGGCAATTTTGGTTGTTGTTTTTGAATGCCGCGCTTTGCTTCGCAGAGGCGCCGAAGCGCTCCGCTGGGGGGCGGAAGATATTTCACACCGAATATGTGTGTGAAGGCACCCTCTCCCCTTAATATAGTGAAATAGTGCAATCCAGCATACAAGGTCGGACGATAGGACATTCACCGTACCGCACCTCGAGAGTGGATGTTGGGTAAGGTTAAAACCGGACTGTTCGCAGACAGCCGAATAACCCGGTTCCGGACTAATTGGTGGATGCAACATCATCATCATCATCATGATGCTGCTGCTGCTGTCGCAGAAACCGCAGTGGCGACGTGAGAGAGTAATAATGTTCAATAGGGAGAGCGACCTGGCTAGTGTAATTGATAGATCGCGAGCCTACTCGCCATTCCTCTGACCCAATGAGACTATTCTCTCTCTCGCTCTCCTTCTGCTCCAGCCATTGCAGGGCAGGGAGAGGAAATCGACGGCAATTTTGGTTGTTGTTTTTGAATGCCGCGTTTTGCTTCGCAGAGGCGCCGAAGCGCTCCGCTGGGGGGCGGAAGATATTTCACATCGAATATGTGTGTGAAGGCACCCTCTCCCCTTAATATAGTGAAATAGTGCGATCCAGCATACAAGAGCGGACGATAGGACAGTCACCGTACCGCACCTCGAGAGTGGAAGTTGTTTGATCGTTTGTTAGGCAAGGTTAAAACCTGACTGTTCGCGAACAGCCGAATAACCCGGTTCCGGACTTACAATAGACGCAACATCATCATGATGCTGCTGCTGCTGTCATGGAAACCGTGGTGGCGCCGAGAGAGTAATAATGCTCAATTGGGAGACAGACCTGGCTAGTGAAATTCATAGAACCCGCTCCACTGCCATTCCTCTGACCCCATGAGACTATTTTCTCTCTCTCTCTCTCTCTCTCCTTCTGCTGCTCCAGCCACTGCAGGGCAGGGAAGGGAAAGCGACGGCAACTTTGGTTGTTGTTTTTGAATGCCGCGCTTTGGTTCGCAGAGGCGCCCCGCTGGGGGGCGGAAGATATTCCACACCGAATAGGTGTGTGAAGGCACCCTCTCCCCTTAATATAGTGAAATAGTGCAATCCAGCATACAAGACTGGACGATAGGACAGTCACCGTACCGCACCTCGAGAGTGGAAGTTGTTTGATCGTTTGTTAGGCAAGGTTAAAACCTGACTGTTCGCGAACAGCCGAATAACCCGGTTCCGGACTTACAATAGACGCAACATCATGATGCTGCTGCTGTCACGGAAACCGTGGTGGCGCCGACAGAGTAATAATGCTCAATTGGGAGACAGACCTGGCTAGTGAAATTCATAGAACCCGCTCCACTGCCATTCCTCTGACGCCATGAGACTATTTTCTCTCCTTTTGCTGCTCCAGCCATTGCAGAGCAGGGAAGGGAAAGCGAAGGCAACTTTGGTTGTTGTTTTTGAATGCCGCGCTTTGCTTCGCAGAGGCGCCGAAGCGCTCCGCTGGGGGGCGGAAGATATTCCACACCGAATAGGTGTGTGGAAGGCACCCTCTCCCCTTAATATGGTGAAATAGTGCAATCCAGCATACAAGAGCGGACGATAGGACAGTCACCGTACCGCACCTCGAGAGTGGAAGTTGTTTGATCGTTTGTTAGGCAAGGTTAAAAGCCGACTGTTCGCGAACAGCCGAATAACCCGGTTCCGGACTTACAATAGACGCAACATCATGATGCTGCTGCTGTCGCGGAAACCGTGGTGGCGACGTGTGCGCCGAGAGAGTAATAATGTTCAATTGGGAGACAGACCTGGCTAGTGAAATTCATAGATCGCGCTCCACTGCCATTCCTCTGACCCCATGAGACTATTTTCTCTCTCTCTCCTTCTGCTGCTGCTCCAGCCATTGCAGGGCAGGGAAGGGAAAGCGACGGCAATTTTGGTTGTTATTTTTGAATGCCGCGCTTTGCTTCGCAGAGGCGCCGAAGCGCTCCGCTAGGGGGCGGAAGATATTTCACACCGAATATGTGTGCGAAGGCACCCTCTCCCCTTAATATAGTGAAATAGTGCAATCGAACATATAAGGGCGGACGTTTTCATCACCGTCTCCCACTCGGTGTGTGCAGATTCTCGGATCATTTTGTAAAGTATGCTGGACCCCCGATTGACTTTGACGGTCTCCCATTCGGGTGTGCAAGTTTCTGTAGTATGCTATTAAATCGACCCCCGATTGACTTTGACTGTCTCCCATTCGGGTGTGCAAGTTTCTGTAGTATGCTATCAAATCGACCCCGATTGACTTTGACGGTCTCCCATTCGGGTGTGCAAGTTTCTGTAGTATGCTATTAAATCGACCCCCGATTGACTTTGACGGTCTCCCATTCGGGTGTGCAAGTTTCTGTAGTATGCTATTCAATCTGACCCCCGATTGACTTTGACTACTCTCCCATTCGGGTGTGCAAGTTTCTGTAGTATGCTATTAAATCGACCTTTGATTGACTTTGACTGGCTCCCGACCGAGTTCAATACCCAAGTTTCTGTAGTATGCTATTCATCGACCCCGATTGACTTTGACGGTCTCCCATTCAGGTGTGCAAGTTTCTGTAGTATGCTATCAAATCGACCCCGATTGACTTTGTGATCTCCCCATTAAGATTATTACTGCAAGTTTCTGTAGTATGCTCTTAAATCGACCCCCAATTGACTTTGACGGTCTCCCATTCGGGTGTGCAAGTTTTTGTAGTATGCTATTAAATCGACCCCCGATTGACTTTGACTGTCTCCCATTCGGGTGTGCAAGTTTCTGTAGTATGCTATTAAATCGACCCCCGATTGACTTTCACTGTCTTCCATTCGGGTGTGCAAGTTTCTGTAGTATGCTATCAAATCGACCCCCGATTGACTTTGACGGTCTCCCATTCGGGTGTGCAAGTTTCTGTAGTATGCTATTAAATCGACCCCCGATTGACTTTGACGGTCTCCCATTCGGGTGTGCAAGTTTCTGTGGTATGCTATCAAATCGATCCCCGATTGACTTTGACGGTCTCCCATTCGGGTGTGCAAGTTTCTGTAGTATGCTATTAAATCGACTCCCGATTGACTTTGACGGTCTCCCATTCGGGTGTGCAAGTTTCTGTAGTATGCTATTAAATCGACCCCCGATTGACTTTGACTGTCTCCCATTCGGGTGTGCAAGTTTCTGTAGTATGCTATTAAATCGACCCCCGATTGACTTTGACTGTCTCCCATTCGGGTGTGCAAGTTTCTGTAGTATGCTATCAAATCGACCCCCGATTGACTTTGACGGTCTCCCATTCGGGTGTGCAAGTTTCTGTAGTATGCTATTAAATCGACCCCCGATTGACTTTGACGGTCTCCGATTCGGGTGTGCAAGTT